>NW_009624755.1:0-8147 GCF_000690535.1 Cariama cristata | reverse complement strand
CTCTTTCCAGAAGCTTAAATATTCCCAGAGAAATAAAAAGTACACAAAAGAATGAAGATGCTAGAAACCGTTATGGTCAGTTCAGAGTATGTCTATGATCTTACATATTTCAGATGATAAACCTTAGACCTTCTGTTAATTTACAGTTTTTTTCTGACAGGATGTTCCAAACTCTTCGATGCAGCTCTACGTTTTAAAGACTGTGAACAATGTTTTAATCTGATATACCTTTAACTATAGACAGGTGCTTCATATAGCCAGGTTTTCGTCCTGAGGTTTCCTTAGTTTTGATACTCACGTATTTTACCTGCTACTAAAATATCACTCTTATTAATAATATCTTTGGAGTTTTCCTGTTTAATTAGAGCTGAATTAACTTCTTTTTTGGTAACATTTCTCAATTAGTATGCTCAAAAATTTTCCTGCAGAGGACAGAGATGCAAAAGTGAGCATCATAAAATCAATGGAATTAAAAAGATTTCTTCCACTAAAGGCTAGAAAAACTGAAAATACAAATATATCTAAGATGACATAAGTATTTAATTTGCATTCAAAGCTGTAAAAATAACATTTTCTGACATATTTTGGAAGGAGGTATCACCTCTGTACTCTAAGGCTTATTATAATTAGTGCAATGGATACAGTAATTTTTGTGTGGTAACAAAACAGTATTCTTCCCAAATTGATTATAGGCATGCATTCCAAGCTACAAAATTGTAACTTATCCATCTTCCAAGTACTTGTGAGTCATCACTGACTTCTTACTCACATGTCCTCAAACACATTCTTTTAGATTATGTTGAAATTACAGGAAGAATGCAAGCTCTGCAAAAAGTTTCAAGGACTTTAAGAAGAAATGTTATTGTACAGTTATTATATAAAACAAAATACAGTATTTCTACTGCTTACAACAGAATTCTGGGTATCTTTTTCAGAATTCTGATCTATTACCAAAGTTTCATCATTTAGAAAGCAAGGAGGAATTGCTTATCTACATTATCCTCCAGGATTATTTCACTTATGTCACTATGATGTCTTTTAAAGCCGCCTTGAACATCACGGGCTAAATCAGCAGATATGACAGGAACTACAACAAAACTTGTGTCCTTCTAAAGCAGTTGGAAGCCCAGAAGTATATCCTAAAGCATCAAACATGGTACAATCAATATACTTACGTGGAGGTAACTGAATCCCACCATGACTTTTTGGTTAGCATTTTTTAAAGTAAAGCTATGTTATTTGGAAATAACGGACCTGGATTTCTCAACTGTATTGGAGAATGTTTTAAAAAACATTTTAAGCATGGGATTTCCCATCTTCTAGCAGAGGCCTCCCCCTCTACATCTGGTTTTCTTTGTTTATGTTTGGTTTGATATTTAGAAGGAAATGTTTTCATTAGTTAAAAGAAGATTGGTTTGTTTCCAAAAAAAAACAAAACACACAAACCACAAAACCATTGCAAAACTGGAAAACATTTTGGAAGAGATAAGCTGCTTCTTTTTTTCTGCAAATTCATTAATAAATTACTGGATTTCTGGATTTATTTAAAAAAAAAAAAAAATCACCCACTGCTTATGCCACAAAACCAACACCCTGACAACAGGTGTCTTACCTCTCTTTGAGTAACAGTTTCCATGATGGTCCCAAAAGCAGGAATTGTTGCAATCCTTACTGAGCTACAACAGAAAAAAAAGAGTCTTTAAAATATATTAAACATTAAGAATAAAATTAATTAAAAATAAAGCAAAACTAAAAAATTAGTACTTTAAGTTACATTAGTTTCTAGCAATAACAAAACAAAAAAAGCAGACCAGGAAAAAGACAGACAGGATTAACTCAAGGTCTCAGTCTGAAACTCACAATTCAGGATCACTGGACAAGGTAACAAGGGCCGGAGCAACCCGCTTGTCAACTAATGCTTCACTCATGCCTCGAAGAGTCAGCTGTAAACCAGTCAACATGCAATAAAAAACGGTTTGGTAAACTTCAAGAACTGGGTTAGCTGTGACTGAGGATGGGCAGGCAGACTCTTGGGGTTTTTCTTGTTTTAGTCACCCACACAAGACATTAAAACAATTAAGATTCTATTCATGCTGTAGCACTGATTAGTAACAACCAGTTAGTGAGATTAGCAAAGCATCCCTCCTCAGCTTGAAAGAAATATCACATCAGGACCTCCAGGAAATGAAGTACTACAGTTGTCTATCAGAAATTAGATACAGCCAATATTTTGCATTTCAGTAATGCAGATGATATTTAATTTTGCAGTAGTAAAGCTGATAGTATTACAGAACATATTAACATCCAACTTTCTGCTGGAAATGATATAAGCAAATTTCAAAACTGAGAGTACAATTAAATACAAAAAACCATAAAAATTAAATGACATTGACTTAAGTTTTCTATTTAAAGTTTATTCAGCAGTTTTATCCAGTTTAGTTCTAGGTGTTGCAGTAAACATTTTTTTTGACAAATAAGTGATTTAAAAGTTACATTTGTTTAGAAGTAATTCAATTTTTGTTTAGCTAGAATAAGAAACAGAACTGATGGTTATTTCTTCCCAAATATTAAGAGGGATGCTAGGTATATAAGACAGTCAGGAAACTTACATTTCAGGGTCACTGGAGAGAGTAATGAGAGCAGGAACAACTCTCTGAGCTACCAGAGTTTCATGTACCCCCTTCACCAACAGCTGAATGGTCGGAGCAGGGGGGTATCACAGGTGATGCACGGAAAGAGCGAGCACATTATCATGGGAAGAAGAACGGCACAACCAAGAGAGAGAAAGAAAAAAAAAAACACAAAAAGCAAACCAAAATTAGAAGCTAAGCAAATACTGCTACACCAGTGCTTCATATATGCAAAGGCATGAAGAAAGCTGAAGTGGTCTGGCAGTCAGCACAAACCTGACAAATTCAACAGTATCATGAAGTTTTCTCTATTTTCAGCTATTTTAAAACTTGAACTCTCAAAAGTTCAGCAAGTCATTATGTATTATAATTAAAAAATTAATATAATTATGTATTATAATTTTACAAATAATGATGTAAAATTAGATACTAAAGCTATGCCAATTGGAGTTTGTCAGTTTAATCTAAATGCCGTTCCTAACTCAATGGAAGGGTATTTATTATAGTAGGTGGCTGCCACATGCAAAATAGAAGTCTTTAGCTGGCCAAATGCGTGTAGTTTTCCTGCTCTGAGTGCTACCTTTCAGACCTTTTACAATGTGACAAACAGCACATTCCCAGATGCCACTAAGCTTTCCTCATTCAAGACTATTTCAGATTTAATGGCCATCCAAGCAGTATGAATGCAAAACTTCCCAAGTTTCCCTTGCTGGTCTACGCAAGTAGAAAATGGAGAATCCTTGGATTTTCCAGGAAATGTTATTTCACCAAGTCTTTTTGCAAACTAAGGAAGAGATGTATTTGTTACAATACGTCCCGAATGTTAAAACCTGAGATCAGTGAAATTTATGACCCATAAATATGTGGAAATTGTTTGAATTTAGATGTTCCCAGGTGATATATTTTTTTAAATTACTTATGTAGCTATACATAAGCATACATTTGCTGCTTATGTAGCAGACACCCTTTACATGTTTTCTACATACAAAAACCTACTAATTTTCAAAAATGACAAGTTCCAAACTTTCTCCATATTCAGCAAAACAGTTTTTTTCGTCTGCATCAATAAAAAAGGGAAAGCTTTTATATTTCCATTTTGTATCTCATATGTAAAGAAGTCTGCATATATTTACTGGTTTTAGGAGATAAACTTAAAAAGTTTATCAGTAGTTTCTGTGAGAAATCTGAAATGTCTTTTTAATATTTAGCTATATTCTAATTACTCAAATTACATCATGAACACAAATTAAATTCTATGCTTTTCCTCCCAGCAGTGTAACAAGAGAACACATAAGATCCATAGGGCATGGGGAAAGCAATAGCTGTCAGTGTATCATGCAGTACCAAAAGCAGGTAATGTTTACACCCTCTAACTAGTGAAAGTTTTACATTCTGCTATTTGTTTGAGCATTGCTGCTTTACCAACTCTGAACTTAAAACAAAGTAAATTGTGAAAGATTGGAAGGAACCTGACTTTCCAGAAGCCTTCAATACAAAGCAGTGATTTTTATTACGCAATATTTGTGTGTTCATGTATGTGCGTGCATGAACGGGTGCACACATGCACTGAACATATTCTGGCCTTACAGATAATACCTGGAGAAGGAAGAATGGGGAGAGAATTGTTAAGTTGTGTAAGAATATATGTATTATTGCTGCAAAGCACCTGGTAAGGAAAGCTGCAACTTCCTATACTTGTTACTCAGAAAGTATTAGGAGTGTCAGTTCAACTACTACATTTTAACATTAATACATTTCATGATTATTTACACTGGCAACAGCTTAAAGTGCTGATATGTTGAGCTTATGGGTTACTCTTCAAACAGCTTTTAAGGACACAGCTTGCTGTTTGACTATGATGATCTTACTCTCATGCAGATGTACCAGTTTTCCCATTAAAATAGAGAATGCTTACTATTTTCAATTTTGAACAAATAGGGACTTGAGCTTTCTTTACTGATCTTAATTTTAAGAAAAGCCTAGAGGTAATTTAGTGCTTTGAAAAAAAAATGCTTGGGATTTCTATAATTAGCAAACAATGTAGAATGATCTCAGCTTCATGGCTGTTTGGGTTGCCACACTTCTAATTATGGTAAAGCATGGTAAACAGTATTGTTCTGTCTTATAGAAAATAAAACATGCTTTATAATTCAAGCATCATTCTGAAGATAAGTGTTCCCAGCCTTGAACCTAAACAGATCAACAAAGCCTATAACTCAATTATGCGCTTCATGGTCAAACCAGCGGCAATCAAATCTGTTTGTATCAACATTCAAATGGAAAATTGCTGACTGAAAACGTCAATGCAGAAGGAACAGAAACAGCTGGATGGGCAAAGCCATGTAGCAGCATGTAAGGTTACAGTCAGACAGATAATGCAAATTTTTATCCTGTTTTGATTCCTCTAGATCAATGTGTGATCATTACTTATGCATGCTACACCCACTGTAAAAATGGCAGCACAAAGCTTCCTGCCCCCAAAAGGGAGAAAGGGTAGAATGGCTCCAAATCGCTTCTCTGTCCTTCCAGTCCTTAACAGCCCGCACAGGCTTGGTAATGCAGCCTGGCAGGCCCAAATCACAGCAGTCTCTGTGCTGCTGTACAGCCCACTGTGCTGCTCAGAATCTTTACAGTTCTCATACAGCTGTCCCTGTAGGTGACATATCCTTTATCTTATTATCTAATTGCTGGCCTTTGCCATTCAGCAGCCTCTGAGATGTCAGAAATTTCTTGAATGAAGGAATCTTCCAAAAGTGAAACCAACTATTACTACCTCTTTACACAGGTGACTTCCCAAATTTACATATTGCCATGTATGAATATCTATGCTATGGTTATCAAGGAAATGGCAATATGATACTATTTTCAAGGGAGAAAAACGTCTGCAACAAAGTTGCCTATGCTTTAGTAAAAATTGAAGCAAACTTGAAAATAACCAGTCAAATAACATGCAGGACTGCCTAAAAAAAAAAAAAACTAAACAAAACCAAACCTGCAACCAAGACAACAGTCTGTTGTAACAGAGGTCTTTCAGGTTTGGCTAATACTTATTCAAAAAAGGTTATTACGAATATAAAATATAAACAATGCTCTTGTTAGGTTAAAAAAAAGAAATAAACCCAACCAAAAAAAAAAAACCTAAAGAACAACTCAAAAATATTTTAAGGGTGATGAAAAATTGTCATCTGATTTTTAAAGGGAGAGAAGGAAGGGGAAAAAAAAAAAAAGGTAATTTCTTTGTTCAGCAAGTGGAGTATGTCAGTAAACCCCAGAGTTTTTGTATATGCCTTTTTTACCTAACACTTGATGAAACAAAGGCATGATGTGGAAATAAAAGCAAATTTAAATGTAACAGTCTTCATCCTGAACAAATTGAGAGAAGTTAAGTGAAAGACGAAGCTATCACTATGTGGCAAGTAAAGTAACTACAGTATTTTAATTTTTACAAAAAATACAAAATTGGTTAAATGTATGTTTTTACCACCATATTTGGCACCAATGGAAACTAGTTTGCATTCCAATACAAGTGCATTGTACGAGTATACAAAAAAAAGTACTGAAAACCGGTAACTTGTGAATTAGGCTACTGATGATGTGTTGAATAGTAAAACCAGAAGTTAAAACTCACAGAGAGATGCTCATTTATGTCTATCTACAGACCTAAGCAAAGTTATTTGACAATGTATTTAATTCTGGTTCGAACACAGTTTAGCAAAGAAATGCATTTTCATAAGCAGAGAATGTTTTTCAGCATGCAATAATCAGAATGCAACAAGTCAGCAGCAGATGAAAGAACACATACAGTTACTACAGAAACATCTTGCAAGTGGCTAATGACGAATTGCTTAACGAAAGGTGTGCTGTTGAACAGAGAACACATACAGAAACAACTGCACAACAACTTCCTGCTCCATCACACAGTACACAACATATTATGCCATTTGTAATTTTTAAGAATGTAGCAACATTATATGAATCACTGTTTTTAAAAATACACTCTAGTTTTAAAAAGATGTAAAAAAGTTTGGATAACACTTACCTCAAACATTCTAGCAGCTGTACATCGAACAAGAGCAGAAGTATGGACAACTCCATACCATAAGACAGTTAACAGCAGCTCATGATAAGCTGGGTTTGCACTAAAAGAAAACAGTTGGGCAATCAAACAACCCAACAAACCCAATCCCCTAAAACCCCTCCCAAACCCTGAATATGTTTCTTTGCGTACAAAATGTAGTCTCAAGAATCCATTGCTCAACAAATCTAAAACTCCAGTATTTATCCGTTCTGAAGGATGCATAACATTTATCTCATTCTGAAGGACATGCAACATGTTGCTGTCTATTAAATGTTGCATTTTGAAGTTCATTTTTAGGAATATAATTTTCAATAAATTATGACACTGAACGCAAACAGATATCTAGAACACATCATAATAATATGGAAAATACAAAATGAATTTCCATTTTATTCTCAATGACTGATTTTTGTGTGGGTTTTTTTTTGTTTAGTTTGTTCTTTGGTGTTTCTTTTTTACACTTCAGAATTTTTTTACCACTATGTTTTTAATCTAGTGAATAAAAGTTTAAATTTTGTGAAACACCAAGGGACAGAAGTATACTCGTTATTCACCCGAAACATCACAGTTATTAAAATTACAGCCAGAATAGCAGCTTTTAATAAAAACTTGTAATGTACTTATATCTAGTCAACTCCAAGGTATATTCTTTACCCCAGTTCCACAAAGGAAGCTTTCAGGCTATCAAGAGGAGCATGGGATAGCGAAAGCATGGTCATTACATCTTCTAAGAATCCAACCAACAGCTTGCGGTCTTCTTCCTGAAAGAAGCATACAACGGTGAACATAGAAGTATTGCTGCAGTTGTGACAATATATAGCTACAGGAGAGACAAACTATGAACAAGAACAAACTAGATACAGCCTTTAACAATCTTCTCATGAACATCGAAGATGTGGTTTAAGAATAAGAACGTTTCAAAGTAAACACAAGAAGATACTATATTTCCGTATTTCATCAATTAAGCACATACTTGTGCATAAATTACCCAAATTGTTTTACTGAAGAAATTTTTAAGAAGAGTACTTGTACACTTCCATGGCTCCTGACAGTTTGTGATTACTCACAGCCACTAAACAACTGTGACATGATGAAGTATTTATTTTTTCCTGTAAGCTATGTACATGCCAGTCCATAACTGCTGGTTACTGGAGGATTAGGTAGTATTATTTATCGAGTGTTTATTTTAGTACTAGGTAACATTAAAATTTTAAGACTACAACTATGCCCAAAATGGCAATTTACCTGCTTATCTGTTTCAGTAAGTTTTGAAAAATTGTGTTTGCAGGGGTCACAATTAAATGGCCAAGAACCCATTTATGAAATAACATAAATGGGTGGGGAACAGAATAATCCCCCCATTATCCAGGAGGAAGCAGTTAGAGATTCGCTGCTCCACCTAGACATTAGCAAGTCTATGGAGCCAAATGGGATTCATT
>NW_009624754.1:0-26789 GCF_000690535.1 Cariama cristata | reverse complement strand
ATTCTCACTGCGCTCTCTGGCTGCAATGGCTCTTGCACAGCATTTTTTTCCCCCTTCTTAACTCTGTTGTCCCCAAGGTGCTAGCCCCGTGGCTGACGGGTTGGGCCTTGGCCAGCAGCAGAGCGTCTGGGGAGACACGGGGGAAGCTTCTGGCAACTTCTCACAGAAGTCACCCCTGTAGCCACCCTGCTACCAAAACCTTACCACGCAAACCCAACACACAACTAAATCCTCAAATTTTAACTTTCTATTTAGAAACAAAATTCAGCATTTAGGGGCTCTGTAAATATAAGCATTGAGTACCATGTTTGGGGCCTAGATGCCTGAGATATCAGTACCTGGGGCTGGCAGGTTTGACAGCTGGATGCCAGGCAGGATACACTTGGAAATCTCCAGTGGTACTAGATGCTCATATTTATCCAGGTTATTAGTCATCTTCAAAATCTCTGCTCCACTGTTGTCTTACCCAGTTGGTAACTCCCCTTTCTAAATACATTTCCATAACTAAGCCTAAAAAGTTTTAACCCCTTCCAGATGCACAGATTCACAAGGAAGTGGGGGTACAAGAACAAGCCCTTTTTCTGGGAGTGTGGAGTCCCCTGTGTTTAGGGGATGATAGAGCAATTGCAGTGAATGTAAAGACCCTGGGAGGAGCAATGACAGGCAGAGAAACCCTAGTAACCTAGTCAGGGAGAAAGTCATCCCAAACTGGCTACCCCTAGGACTGTCGAAGGAGCAGGATCAGCCCATCATCCCAGCAGCTGAGGCAGCCAAAGGAAGTCTTTCTCCAGAAGGCTGTGCAGACTGAGGGGATTATTGCCTACAAGGGTATAGGGTTCAGTATGGGACGCAGGTGGAACTCTGCAAAACTTATGGGATGTTCTAAAGGAATTGTGGGAATGTGTGAAGCATCTTATTTATGGGATGCTTAGGGGAAGGATGAAAAGCAAGGACAGGGAGGGATCAATATGGACTGGAGAGGAAAAAGCGTGGGGAAAGAGAAAACAGAGAGCTAAAAGGTTGGATGTAAACAGGGGCTGGTCAGCATACTTGTCTCACCGAGTCCTGCGCTTGGTCACTGCAGTGTATCCTGAATTCTTATTAAATGCTCTTTCTATCTCCTTGGTGAAGGCACCCTCTCTTCTGACTGCTGTGTATAAATGTGAGTGAGGAAGATGAGAGGTCTTGGTGCCTATGCTGGGGAAACGCCAAGGACCTGCAGGGCCCCAAGGTTTGGGTGCCAGCTGCCAGGAGACAGCACATCTGGGTGCAGCTCCTAGACACATCAGGGGTCTTGGACTGGATCCTGGAGAACCCCACAGCATGTGTGTGTCTGTCCCACCAGAATTCTTCAATGCTGTCAACAGGAGAGGAGAAAGAGGATAGGACCGTCGAGGACTGTTCATGCTTCTGTGAGCGTGATGCTCATTTCTGTGGGTACTGACAAAGACAGTGTGTGCTGTCTGTGTGGCCAACTGTGTTAGGGGGTGTGTGGGGTGGGTGCGGACACAGAGCTGCAGCAACCTCCATCAATACTGCCAGGACAGGAGGAAGCCCACTGAGGCTTGTAGCCCGCTGGAGTTGGCCACCCCTAACAGTTAGGTTCTCTGGTGGAGATGTAGTGCTCTAGTTTTATCTGCACCTGCTGTGCTCCCTGCAATCCATCAATCTGTACACTGGAGAGAAAGCAACCCACAAGGACACATACCCATGGCGTGGGTCCCTACTTGTTGAATGTCACGCTGCCAGTCTACCAGCTGCATGAGGCTTGTCATAGCATCCACAGGGAGGATGGTCTCAGGCCTTGACAGAGATTGTGCTGCCGGTGAGATGACTTCTGGCAGTGTCAAACCAGGCTTTGTCTGCTACTCTGTTCCCACTCCAAGTTCCAGATTTTTCTCCCCCCTGTCACAAAGGATCTTGCTTCTTTTATACTTATTTTCAGACAAAATCTTTCTTTGTTTCAAAAGTGTCTTTCTGTTTCCCTAGTTACTGTTTAATTCAGTGGATGGCTGCCTTTCTCTTTAGCATCACCCCAGCTTTTTTGCAAACACCCTCTCAAGCAGTTTTGGGTATTCCATTCCCACACATGCTTTTTACACTCACATTCCTATTTTATCAGATACTCTTATCCAGGCCACTTTGCCACGGCTGTGCCTTGTGGTCACTCCCATGCTGGGGTGTGGAGAGACCTACCCAGGTAAGATGCAGGCTGGGAACATGTCTCCTGTCTCTCAAGCCAGTGCTGAAACTGTTGGAGTTTTAACTTTTTCAGTACAGTCTTTTGTTACTTTTTCTCTATTGTGCCTACTGTTTGTGTAATAATACCCTGCTGAAAGACCAGTAAGATAAATGAGTTAAAAATCTTTCCTTAGGTCACTCTTAACTTTTAAAATATCCTAATGTTATTAGGATAAATACATTAGCTAAAATCAATTAAATTGACTGGATATTTACTAGAATTAGTCACTGGAGTTGTTTTTAATGTTGATTTAATTAGATTTTCTAAGTGCTTTGAGGTCTTGATAACATTTTTGTTATTATTTCCCAGAACACAAAAAATGTTTCAAACTCCAGAAACTGTAATAAACCATAAATAAAGAACTGCAATAAGCCATATAGAATCATCATACATTGGCATGTATTTTAATGCTATTTTGAAAATCACTGTGTTTATTTGCAGCTATTATTAACTGATTTATCCATAAAGTTTAAATCATAATTAATCACAATTAGCATTTTTTCCAAAAGAGAGGGTTGGAAGGCATTTGCCAAAGGGATATGAGAGGAGATTAGTTTCAGCATTTAATCCACCATCATCTAAAATGGCAATTACCATCTCATAGGCAAATAACAATTATCTAGTGAACTATGTGTTGGTACTCAGTGTGCTTCTCTAGACTCTTTGGCATTATGAAAATCCACAGTGTTGTAGAGGTTTTAAAGCCATTTAGCAGTTCACATTCAAAACAGTAGGAGCTGCTGTAAACTCATAATAAGACTCAGAGCCATGAGATGATCCCACTTGTTTAATTTTTATTATCTCAGGAGGAACGCTAGATCCTCTGCTGGCATAAACTGTGGCAGCTTAATTGACTTATACCAGCTGGTGATTTGCCCAATATTCTTGGTTTGTAGTGCTCAGGGTTAGAGTATTCATGTTTCGGTCCTAGACAACTTGAATAAACAAAAATTATGGCATAACCATAGAGTCTCCACTGATTTTTCCAGGAGCTGAGGCAAGGACTTAGCTATTGGTCTTGGCAAGATCAATTCTGAAAAAAATTAAGGTGAAACTGAAATAAAAATGTCCAGATTCAAGCCCTTTTTTATTCTAGGTCTCTTTTCTATGCTAATTTGTGCCAAAATCTTTCATTTAACTAAAGAATTTGTTGAGGAAGCTGAACGTCTGAATGGATTGGGGGAGTCACTAAGATGACTAGCATACCTAAGCACCAAAAGGTAACTGGGTGTCTTGCGCCCTGGACTCTGTTAAAGGGAGCTGCAGGATGCCTTTCAGTCCCAGCATTTAATTAGTTATGAGATCATTAAATGAACATATCTCACAGAAATGTTCTATGTTGAATCATGTCAAATCACCTCGGAGAAGGATGCATACAAAGTGATATATTCTTTAGCTTAGGCTCCATAGGAGAAAATTAGCAATGTATCAATAATAAAGTTTAAAATAGAAGTTGATAGGAGCTTTGAAAAAAAATGTACCTGGTGCAGAATTTTTCTAAACTTGAGGTATACTAAGGCACAGATGTTTCATAATAGCTCATTAAACTGAAGTATATCTGTTGCCTCTTTTTGAACCTGCAGGTCTATAGAAAATTATATTAACCAGCTTTCATAATTGACAAGTGAACATTTTTTTCATAAACTGTCTTTCAAATTAAATGTAAAAAAGTTGAATTCAATAACGGGTTTTTCCCATAGGCTGCTTTTAATCAGGTCTCAAGTTATGAGTAATACCGCTCGGCTGATTGTTTACTTCTGTGATTCCACCAAAGTCAGGCCATATCAACATAGGTAAGTGCAGCTCAGACTGTTAGATGTTTCAAAAATTGTTTCTAAATGGTGAGTCTTTTATTTATGTGTGTGTCCTTTTCCTTTTTATAACATAAGTACTGGTTTTGCTCCTCTCCACTTCTTAGGAAAAATTGGTTCAGAGAAGACAGGCTCCGTATAATTTCTGGTGTGAACTCCATTGGGCCTTGCCAACTCAAATTCATTATTTAATGTGTCCTTTCTGCACTCTCTCCCACATTCTTATCTCCTTGCTGAAGTTCATATGAATCATTAGCAAGCTTTTTTTCCCAAACAGAAATCTAAGAATCTTCTGAATACTTCAGCCTTCTCTGTATAATCTATTATTTGCTCTGAAAATAATATTAGGTCTTACTAGACCTAAGCTCTCCTTTGTTTTTCACATTTCAAACATATTTGTAAGAGCCTTTTCTTATTGCTTTTATATAACCCACTAACTGAAACAACTTTTTTTTTCAGCTGTTTTTTTATTCATAGAAACTTATGGCATTCTTTATCCCTTGCCATTGTCATGCTCTCTAGTTCCCACTTGGTATGATTCTCGATTGATTTTCAAGTCTTTAAAGACTCTAATGCAACCATAACTATCTGTATATTTTTCTTCTTCATTAGGATAGTTTGCTATGGCACATCTATTTCAGTAACTTCAGATCTTCTGCTGTCATGTAACTCTTGGATTATCCCAGGGAATTGTACCTCATAGCTCCCTGAGTTTGACAGACTGAAGTTTTTTGTTGATTGCAAGAAAACTTGACAGCAGCAAAAGAATCACAAAATCATTCTGGTTGGGAGGTAACTCAGGAGATCACTAGTCCACGCCCTGCCTAAAGCAGAGTCAGTTAGGAGATCAGACCAAGTTATTTAAGTTATTCAGGGTTTTGTCCATTTGGATCTTGAAAAACCTTCAAGGACAGTGATTCCACCACCATAGGTGGACGACTATTCCAGTACCTGACTGTCCAAATGTTGAAAAAGTTCTTACTATATCCAGTTAGAACCTTTCTTCTTGCAGTTTATGACCATTGTTTCTTGCCTCATGCCATACACAATTGGGAAGAGCCTGGCTCCATCTTCTTGAAAACCTACTCATAGGTACTGGCAGATTGCTTAGGTCCCCCTGAAGCTGTTTCTTCTCCATCCTGAACAAGCCCAGCTTCCTCAGCCTCTCCTCACAGGTCAAGCACTCCATCTCCTAACCATTCTGGTGGCCCTATGCTGAACTTGATTCAGTTTATCTACATCTCTGTTTAGAGACCTGACATCTTCCCTGAGCATCTTTTCCTCTCAGATCCCATGGGATCTCACCTCCCACCTTCCTGGACAGACTGAAGTCTGCTTGCCAGAAATCCAGGCTCTGTGCTCTGCTCCTTGCCTTCCTCAGTCCCCTCGAGCCCTCGAAATCCACTGTTTCATTGTCACTACAGCCAGGATTGCCATTGAGTATCACATCCCCTACCAGTTCTTCCTTCAGAGTGAACAGTAGATCCAGCTGCTAATCATCCTGGTTGACTCATTCAGAGACCTGACACCCTCCAGAAATCTTCTGGATTACTTGCATCCCGTTGTGCTGCTTTTCCAGCAGATGTGAAGGAGATTAAAGTTCACATTAAGAAAAAAAAGGATCTGTGATCCAGAGACTTCAGTTAGTTTCATAGTTCTTCCATGGTTGCAATGACACTGTCACAAAACATATTTCTTTCTCATATCTAATGACAGGCATCACTAAAAAGCCACAACAACCTTTCACTTACAGTTAGGTGTATAACAGTTTATATGCTCTTTATATGTAAGTATTGATGGCCTAAGTGTATAAAAATAATGTTTACAAATTCTAGCTCATCTAAATGCTGATATCATTTTGTTATGCTTAAATAAAAAGTCATGCATTCACATCCTGGCTGGTGTTATAACTTGAAAATAAATCACTGTGTGAAAGATCCATGATATTGCTTAGTTACTTGAGGAAATTTAAACAAATGTATGTGTTAAGAAAAATACATAACAGCCTCATAGAACTGTATGGGTTTCATTTGTTAAATAACTTAACACTTTAGTGGCTAAAAACGTATGCAGTGATAGCACAGATTAGAAGAGTTCCAGGTTACTTAAACAAGATCTTGTTCAGCTTTGGGCTCTCTGAACATTCCCCTTGCTGTTCCTCTGCTCTCTGTGGATAACAGCAATGCCATTTTTGGCAGGGTAACATATGGCCATTCTGTAGAGTTCCTGGAAGAAGACATCCAGAAAGATGACTAAGTATGGGCTTTCCCAGCTGCTCGTATTTGAAACTGTAAAAAGGGACACCACCAGACAGTACCATTTGCCTATGCAAATGTACAAGTGCCATGAGCCAATGCAGCTAAATCAGAGAGCTCACACACAGAGACAGCTGTACTTCACTAGTGACTTGTCCTCTATAAATACCCCAGGTTGCATGTGAAGTTAATCTTACCACAGGCAGTCTTTTGCTTGATGACAGTCAAAGTCATTATGCAATCATAGAATCATTATGGTTGGAAGAGACCTCAAAGATCATCAAGTCCAACCGTATACCCAATGTCACCATGCTCGCTAAACCCACTAAACCATGTCTCGAAGCACCACGTCTAAACATTTTTTGAACACCTCCAGGGTTGCTGAGTCCACCACCTCCCTGGGGAGCCCATTCCAATGCCTAACGACTCTTACAGTGAAGAAGTTCTTCCTAATATCCAACCTGAACCTCCCCTGGTGCAACTTGAGACCGTTTCTTCTTGTCCTATCGCTAGTTACCGGGGAGAAGAGGCCAGCCCCCACCTGGATACACCCTCCTTTCAGGCAGTTGTAGAGAGTGATAACGTCTCCCCTCAGCCTCCTCTTCTCCAGGCTAAACAACCCCAGCTTCCTCAGCCGCTCCTCATAAGACTTTTTCTCCAGGTCCTTCACCAGCTTTGTCGCTCTTCTCTGGACTTGCTCCAGCAGCTCAATGTCCTTCTTGTAGTGAGGGGCCCAGAACTGAACACAGGATTCGAGGTGCGGCCTCACCAGCGCAGCGTTGCATGGGGTTGTTGTGACTGAAGTGCAGGACCTGGCACTTGGTCTTGTTCAACCTCATGCAATTGACCTCAGCCCATCGATCCAGCCTGTCCAGATCCCTCTGCAGAGCCTTCCTACCCTCCAGCAGATCAACACAGGGAACACCTCCCGGGCTAGAGGAACCAACTTTGGGAGAATGACAACCAGGCAGTTGAGATTATCTGTGGAGTCCTGGTGCTCACACCTGCTTAGCAGTCAGCTTCAATTCTTTGCCATGGAGGATGCTCATGCACCAAGGTGTAGGGCCTCCTTGGGGACTCCTCCAGGCTGCAGAATCATCCCCCATTGGAGCAAATGACCTTTGGAAATACTACTGCCCCTTCTGCTGTCAGTGCAAGGAGTACTTCTGTGACCAGGCATTCTCTAACAAAGCAGACAGCAACGCGTAGCACTGAACAACACAGTCCAAAACAATGAACTCCACACAACTCAGCTGCTAGAATTGCCTCAGGTGGGAAGGTACTAAGAAATTACACTGATCAGCACAGAGTAAAAATTTACCAAGAACAGGAAGAACTGAAATAGGACTTGTGTTTCTCAATGTTTTATTTTTTCAGTAATTGTGTACTCAAAATCAAAAGAAATAAAAAGTTATTTTGCTGTTTTATTTCAAAATTCTGGCATATCTGATAGGAGATTGCTGATGTCCTGAACAGAAGTGGAGTGAGAATATACTATTTGTTTCTGTGTTAGCTTTTAAAATTCTATTTGGATAATTAAATTGACAACAGTTTAAGTGTTGCCACACTAAATCTTGCCTGCTTAAAACAGCCATTAGATTGTTAAAGCCCTTTTCTGTGACCTGTGTCAACTTAATGTTAGCACATATAAAAACTCAGCCACCAACTAACGCCATTTCAACAGTGCACCTTAGGAACTGGCTGATCTATAGACCGTATACCCTCTGAGCGCTGAAACCACAAAGTGGGGACCCCAGTGTGATAGTGAACTCTCTGGACTTCTCCCTGGAAGCTAAGAAGAAATACCAGTGACCTACAATCAGCTTGCGAAATCTGGGAAATGGAGCCAAAACACAGATATGTTACCTGTGTTACCTGTCCATACTTCTGAATTATTTTCTAATCACATCAGACTGCCTGACATTCCTCTTTTTTTCCTTTTTTTAAACTGAGTAAGTCGTAAAGCATTGCTGGTGTCTTTTTGCACATTAGTATACTTTTTTCCAATGGGAATAGTGAAACATGGACTACGTCCTCCTCATTGTAGTGACAAACTTTGTACTGATTTGTACTCACACTTGTACTAACAAAACAATGTGGGGTCAAGTCTGAGAAATGGGTGTACTTCAGAGCATGGATGATCCTTATTCTAAAGTAGTCTTTTAAAGCAGATGAGATAAATGACATGTTAAAAATGCCACCTTTTCCCAGATAAGTGAAATTTGTTCACTGAGGGTCTAGCTTGTCTCTAGACATCTGCACTGGAGGCATATGCAGTGACTTCCAGCTTAGTGCTTTAAAATGTGAGCTGTTCAGCTAAAAGCCTGATGTCATGGGAATCACAGAACGATAGAACATTTTAGGTTGCAAAAGACCTCTGGAGAGCATCTGGTCTGGCCCACCAGTCACAGCAGGGCCCACTTCACAGTTAAATGAGGTTGTCAAAGGCCTTGTCCATAATGCAGTTTTTTTCATCTTCCCTTGCTTTTGTAGATTTTCTTGTGGGGTAAGGTGTGCAAGCAAAGCACAGGAGTTGCAGTCACCAAACCTGCTACCTGTTCTTTCACCACAGGTTGCAGAAGGGTAATGCCATTCAGTGCTTAGTCAGGATGAACGAATCACAACTTGTTTTAAGATCTCTTGTTGAGGATTATCTCTCTACCTTTCTCCCCTAACATTTGCATCAATTAAAATGCAAAGGTTTGGAGAGGTCAGAGCATTGCTGTCTGATATCCAATTGCAGGCAGGAGGGAGCAGCCACCTCTGGGCTTCATAACACAACATCTGAGACTGAAGGAAACCCATGCGAAGGGAACAAAAAGTGTGATCAGAGTACGGAAAATGGGAACGGTCAGATAAGAGACAGAAAACGGAAAGAAAAAGATATTTTGGAAGAGCAAATGGTAAGAATCGCTTTCCTGTACAGACCTGAAGGGAAAATATATATATTGGCCCCAGAAGAAGCTGAAATAAGGGGGTGGAAAGTGATTTTATAAAGGATAAGGGGCAACTGCAGAATGACAGCAAACAAAGGAGTACCTCCAAAGCAATTCTGAGAAGCACAAGCTTCACAGAAACAGTTACTACAAACAGTAGAAAAAGAATACAAATCAGTAAAACAGACTCACAAAGGCAGCAGCATGCCCAGCCACAGCTCTATAAAAGCACTAGCTAAAGATGCACACAGGTTTGCCTAGGAAATGATGTTATTTCCAGATAGTTAAGTTTCAACATGGAAATATGAGGTCCCTCTTCCTGAAAGAGAATATTTGAGAACCTTAATTCCTGGCAGGAAAACAGCACTGCAAAACCACCAAGGATTAGGGTGTCATGCTGTCTTAAGGAGTCATGTCCACACCACAGATACCACCTTGAGGGAACTTTCCAAAAACAGTAGCTATGAGAACTACATCATTGCAATTCAAATGCATCCAGGATTGGAGGGAGGGCAACTAGAAAGGCATTTTATGTATTCTCTGATCTTCCTTCTTTCACAACTGCTCTAAATGTAAGGGTTGGGAACACCCAAAGATGGAGCCATGACTTCTAGCAAGGTTTAAGTGATGGCAAGTGCCACCAATGACTGAAGAAGCAAGGAGAAATAATGAGAAGCTGCAGCCAACCTTTAATGCCCCAAATTACCCGAGCATTCCTATGTCAAACAATACTGTGCTACTCGTTAAAAAATAACTCTACAGGTTCTCGCAAAATACATGTTTTCTCATTTACGAAAAGAAGTGAGAAGTGGTGCATCCCAGTGGGTTTTAAAAAGATAAACTATCTTCTCAAATGACAATCTATGAAAAAGTGCAACAATAATGATTGAATTTACACTTTCCGCTCACATTTCCTTCAGTACAGTTAACACTAAAAGATAATAGATGATACAGAGAAGGATGAAGTACTCAGAAGATTCTTAGATTTCTGTTTGGAAAAAAAAGCTTACTAATGATTAATGTGAATTTCAACAAGGAGATAAGAATGTGGGATAGCATGCAGAAAGGACACATTAAGTAATGAATTTAATGAATTTGAGTTGGCAAGGCCCAATGGAGTTCACACCAGAAATTATACGGAGCCTGTCTTCTCTGAACCAATTTTTCCTAAGAAGTGGAGAGGAGCAAAACCAGTACTTATGTTATAAAAAGGAAAAGGACACACACATAAATAAAAGACTCACCATTTAGAAACAATTTTTGAAACATCTGACAGTCTGAGCTGCACTTGCCTAAGTTGATATTGCTTGACTTTGATGGAATCAAAGGTTAACACACATCCCAAATAAACTGGACTGTCCTGTGCTTAATTTTACACTACTAACACACTGTCTGCTCTGTTTCTGTTTGTCCTCAGAAAATGGTCACATATACTGTATTTGTCAGAAGCTGGATGAACAATGTTCCCTTGACATCTATAAGGTAAATGTAAGAAGATGTAATAGCATCTCCTGCTCCTTCAGTCTGTTGTGCTTTATGGATAGCCATTAGTCAATAAGTAGTTGCAAAATATATACAGTGAGGAGTTTTGTTTTTTTTTTTTTCAGATTTTTGCCTATTCACTGTGGTTACCTTGTTCTCAGAGTACTTTTTCTGGAAAGCTGCAACTACCTTTTTGCATAAATCAGGTTCAAGCCAATTAGTAAAGCTGAAAACACGTCATCTTCAAATCTGATTATTCTCCTGCATTTTTTTCAAGTTGAATTCTTATATTGTACCAATGTCCTTTGCATCTTTGCCAGCAGGGTTACTTACAGATCCCAGAGATGAACTATCAACTTTCTTCAGCAACAGATCTCTACCCCAGTCAGTTTTCTGTTGATGGTTTTAAAAAGCTATGGATGATTCTCTTTATGTATTCAGCAATTTTATAAGATCCAATAAGTCAAAATGTGATGATATCTTCTAAATTCTTTCTCTCTGAATAGTCATTCATCAGGATAAATAAATGACCAAGAAGGATTGTACTAGATGACTAATTTTCAGTGTGTACACGCTGCTGCCTTGCTTTTTTTAAAGCTCAAATTAAAAGGGATGACTTTGTGTACCACCTTCCTGTTTCTGTTGCAGGATCATGAAGTCCATCGGTTGTACGGTGTAGGATCTCCCTCAGACAATTCTATAAAATTGATGGAAACATTAATTCCTTCAAGAACATGCAATTCTAAAAGAATTACCTAAAATGTTCCTACTGTAAGTCTTGTTACTACACTTGAAGTATCTCAGTCTGTTGGAAAGTGGCATGAATTTTAGTTTGTCTAGATCAAATTATATACGAATACAGAGACAGAAACATTAACCAGACAGACATATAATCTTGAAGGATCTGATGTAATCTAGCCTCTGATATTTTGATCTCTCTTCTCTGTCTTCAATCATAACAGATAAAAGGCCAGAAATAATGTGTAATATGCAAAAAGCAACTAAGGTGTTAAAAGCATGTTAATACCATCTTTTCATCCCTTTCAAAGTCAGACTTTGATATGTTTATCTGATGGCTCTTTGATGTCTCAAAAAACAGATCAGTCTAGGTGTTGAACTCTACTGGTCCCAAGAAGACCAGACTTTATCATGTGATCCTGGAATCAAAGGGCAGGACCATTCTGCTGTTGCAGCAAAACCCACCCAGAGAAGCAACCTGAGGTGAGCTGTGTGCTCTGCTACCTAGTAGAACTCAGGTTAAGAATACGTCAAATGGGTCTGCATGTAAGGCATTTTAAGAAGCAATAACAGATTACAAATTAATACTGAGGTTACTGAGCCATTCAGTTGTGTGAATCCTTTTATCTCTTGCACAAGCACGGACTCTACAGCCATCCAAATTATATGTAACAGTCTAAAGTTCACCTCGGTCAAAATATAGCTACTTGTTGAATCTCAATTTTCTGTGACTTGTTCCCAAGCAGTGGAACAAGGCCTGATGTCACTGAGGCGAGTGAATCCTTGTGTCCCTTCCTCACATGTGGTATGGCACATTGCCCACTGTGCTGGAAGGTCATTGAGTTCTGCCAGAAGATTGGAGGCCTCCAGTCAAAAATGCATTACCAGGTTGCAGCAACATATGATGAATTTGTCCCAGCACAGCACTTCATTTCCGGTATTTGTTCATGGAATGGTTGGTACCACTGGGAGAAACACCTGCAGCACATTTAGCATGATCAAAGTCTTTCTCAAATCAGAGTTTGTAGATAAAAGAAGAGAGAAATAGTCTGCTACTGAGTGGACTGGTGCTCTTAAGCAAAATGCTGAGGTACATGTATCTACTGCTTAAGATAGCATCTGGATGGTATCTTCCCTGGACTTCTGCACTGTTTCCCTGTTCTCTGGATATTGTAGGTAATTCAGAGTCTCTTCTCTGCAACTTCAAGCTGCTGTGGAAGGGTAGCAAACACATGAAGAACATTACCAGAGATTTACATTTTATCATATTACCTTTACTTTGTGTAATTAAAAGAGGTATAATAGAAAATAATGACAGTCAGAAGAAAGCTCATGCAATACTTTTATGAAGTTTACAAGGAATAAATAAATTTCAGGCTAGAGGCCATTGTCTATAAACATTAATTTACATAAGGCTTTATAATTTATATAAGTTATATATGTGTGTATATTATATATATATGAAATTGTGTATATTCCTTTTGTTGAATCTACGTACACCATTCTGCTAAAGTTGACTATTTGGGGAAGTAAAGAAGAGTAGAAGATTGAATTTTTAAACTTTTTAAAAGTGCATACCCTCATTGCATCTTGCTTTCCTCCTTCCTCCATTATTACTTTTGGGCATCTTGCCCTCTTTATCCCTCCACTAGTTGTTTTTGGGCAAGCAACTTCTTTTATGACACCTACATTGTCGAGATGTATGACATAAATGGAGGTTCATGAGCTATTCTATTGCAAAGAAATAAGAGTGAAAACAAGTCTGACTCTACTCCAAGCCAAATAGAAACTGGACAGACATTCTACAATACAAAAATATTTCCTGAGCATTGAGACACATCGAAGAGATGAGGATGTATAAGAAAATTCATATACAGCTCTGAAAAAGTCACCTGGTGCTGTGTGCAGTCATCATTCTTTTGTTTATTTGTTCTAACATGGCAAAGTACAAGATCCAGGAAATGCCACTGTGAAATACAAGATTATGGAATAGAGGCAGTCTGTAAGTATCCCCTCCAAGTAAGTGTAGGACACTTATGAGACCCAGTGAAACCAGAGCAGAGATCCAGCACACATGAAAAAGTGTGGCATATGATCCTAAACCAGTAGATATAGCTTTACAATGTGTAGATATTAACTCTGGGACTAAAGAGGAGCTTAGTCATGTTTGGCCTTTCTATCATCAAAATAACTACTTCTCCTAAAGTCTGAGATGCTTGTATATTACTAGTAAAACTATTACATGTTCCAGAAGAGTAGCTAAAACCAGCAATTATCTTGTCAGAAATAAAGATTTCAGAGAAATGAGTGCCAGTACATATTGATTCTGATAGAAAATATCCAAAATCTACCTTGCGATTGTTACAACAATAGGCAGTTCGGAAGTAAGGCATCATCAGCTTATGACTCATCTGTGTCCTTTGAGAAGTCAGAGCGTGTGGGACAGAACTGTCTGTGGGTTTTGTTTCTTCTTGGCAGGAATGGAGCCACAGGACATGATCAGCTGATGCAGCAACAAAAATAATCTCCCAGACTTCATTAACAATTACATACTACAAAGACACAATGTCAGAATAAATGAAAACCCACTAAAGCCTGAAGAGACAGGCCATCAAAGCTGGCACACAAATGTCATTGTGACTTTCTTCTTCAGCTTGATTTGCTATATTTCATTAGTATTATAGCACTTTCAAAAGGGACCATGCCAATGAATAGCTGGACTACAAAGCAGACTTTAAGACTCTGTTGGTATGGTAATGTAGGACAGATATGTCAAGAAAGTAAAAAACCAATGATGAACATTTACCACTTGTCTAAAAGTATGTATGCAGCCAAAGTGTGGTCTAATGGAACTTAGATATAGGACATAATTTACACATTTCTTTGGTAAGTGTGAGAACATGATTAACGCCATCAACTTGGTGACCAAACACCCTTCAAAACCTTTTGGCTTCAAAGAATATTTTAGTTAATGGTCTTGGACAGTATCACTTTACTGAGTTCAATGAGTCTATCAGGAATCCCCCATTTAAACATGACACATTTGGTATTCTCTAACTGTCTTTCACACAATGCCACCCCAGAACGGGAAGACCACAAATCAATCATCAGTGGCTATCTCCTTTTTCTTCTTCAAATCACTACCTGAAATACAAGAGACTCACATGAACATACTATAAGCTCAAGAAATAACTTTGGGTGATTAATTTTACAGAATATTATTGCAATTAACATCTATGACCTCCTAGTGATAAAACAACCAGGACTGAGCTGAACATTTGACAGCTTTGCTAAGATTAAACTGTCATGTTTACTATATGATTAATAGATTTACTAAGTGAATAAAAATGAACATGCTGGAAAACAGCTGTTTCTATGTCATCTGTAAAAGATTAGAATGTCTTCTATGAAACCAAGCCATGAACATCTAGAATTACACACTGGAAAATATGATAAGAAGCAATATAATTATCAAAGATATTCTATTAAAGATGTGGTAACACATGCAATAGCAAGGGGACATGTATAGTTTTTGAGAATAAGGTTGCTGCTGAAAATTCAAAAGGACCTCCAATGTATTAATACCATGGCATATTCTTCCTTAGCCTACACAAAAAAGAGAAATCACATGCACACACAAAATAATCACTTTTGAGGGAAAATATTCATCAATATTAAGAATGTCATACAAAGACACAGAACAAAAGAACACTTCTCTGTTGTCATATTCTAGATAATCCAGGAACTACAAACATTCAAAGATGCGACTATTTAAGAAAAATCATTATTTAGTTTTGCATATGTTTCACAAGCAGATGATGTGAGCCCACAAGTACAAAAGTTGTGGAAGTTTGCAATGTATGCCAAATAAACCTTAAGTCTTCAATCTTAATTAGGTCCGGCGTTTCACTATGGCAATCCCACAACAATGGCGAAGAACTTTTTCTTCCTGAATATAAAAAAGATACATATTCTTTTTCTGTATGTGCTAAAATGCTCAATCTCGACAGAAAATGTGTTTCGTAATTCATTAATGAGTGTGTATAAACATTACTAGATTACCTACCACTACAGCGATTGCTTTCCAAGACTTTGATTTGCAAGTGACAAGCTTTCTCTGAGGAAAGAGGAAAATGGGAAGGAGGCAGGAGAATGGAAGATCTGTTCTTCAAAGTGCAACACTCTAAGAAACATTGCTTGAGTATGCTGAAATTCTTTGGCATATGACATTTGTGCAGCAGAACTCTTCAAGGGAAGGTGACTTTGTCGCTTGTAGCCTGTGGTTCTACAGCACTTAAGGCAAATTAATGTCTTCCACTATGGAGAGTCAATAGAGTGGGTGAGGAGCTCCAGCTCCCTTACTTAAATGCCTTAAGTTGCATTTCTGAATAGTCTCCCTTACTCTCCTTCAAGCAATTATAATGCTGCTGTAATGGTGATTACCAAATATATCAGGTTAAAAAATTAGTAGTAAGTTACTTCAAAAAGTTCCTGGGCATTATTATTCTTTTCCATCTGGGATCTATTTTAGCAATAATCAGTGACCTTGCATTGAAACTCTTAAGTCAGAAAACTATCAAGACATACATATTGCGAAAGTGATGGTAGATGTTTCTGTTACTAGATCAGCATGCAAGAGAGGCACAAATAATGCAGTAAAGTGTTACATTGTAGGGGGAGGTTAAGCAGAATAAGTCCAATACAGTTCCTTATTGTTTAGTTTTCAGTTTCTCTCTTCAAAATAACTACAAATAGTTTTAGTATATAGACAAGAAGCAACAAGAAGAATTCAGGCAGGGCATGGAACTGAATAGAGCAGCCATCATTAACTGAATTAAGAAAAAACATTTAGGATGAAGACAAGTAAAATTCTAACAAGAAAGTGTAGTAGACAAGTCTCATAAACTACTAATGGTTCAGCCTAGGAAAAAGACTTTTTTTGATTGTGGACAGAAAGAAACAGTTGTGCTTTAGCTCTGTGAGGAGTGACAAGTTTACTCTCCCTCTAAGAGCCACATATCTGTTTCCAGCATGTGTGTTTTTTCATTGGTTTTGGTCTTTTATCAGACTGCTCAGAATGGGGAGCCGTGAAAAAAGTTCGCTACTATTATTGATTCATGACCATACCAAAACCAGTGCAGAGTCCCTTTTTTGGAGCAGAGTCATTCCACACAGACACGCCTGTGGCATGAGCTAGGAATAGAACAGCTGGGCTAGGAAGCAGGATATTTGGGGCAACGACCTCAGGGCAAACCTCTGTAAACAGAACATGCTTGTTGGAATGGTGATAGAACCCTTTACCTGGCAAGTCTCAGGAATAAACACAAAATGCTAACAATAAGGTTTCCAGCCTCAGGATTGCTCCCTATGCCTTTGATCCCTTTACAAAGGGAGGAAAACACAAACCTGCTGCTGCTCTCAGTTCCAGCCCAGGGACCCCGAGGCTAGTGAAGAATAGAGATGGAGTAGTTTCAGCCTTTCAAGCTGTTGTTTCTGGCTGGCATCATTTCTAGGTACAGTGCCGTGAGCAGGGTTGTGTGGGAATGCAAAGCCATGGTGTGGAACAGCTCTCTACAGGACATACCTGGTGAGAAGAGTCTTTCCCACCGGTTGTCCTTATTCACTCCAGGATGATGATATGATGAGCTCTAAATTTCCTCACTCTGACATTGATTTCCTTTCTCCCTTTGTCACTCAATCTATAGCTACTGAACCTCCACCTTCCCAAACCTCACAGTATCCTGTCTTCCCACAGCTGCAAGGTCCGTATTATTCCTCCTTTTCCCCTTAGAGTCTTACTCTCCCCCGCCACTGTGTTTCAATACCTTTCCCACTAGTTGTTTCCAGCAACACTGAGATGTCTCCTGCATGGCACATTTCTCTCCACTACATCCTCACTGATGATGAGTGAGATGTCAACCCAACTTCTTATGTTTAGAGAGTGCTTTCCCCAACTCTTCCTATGTTCCTACTTCAGAGATGCCTGCCCTTCTCCAGTTTCCTTTTGCATTCCTCCTGCACTCACATCCTATCACTCCTCTCTTAACCCTCCTGCAACATTCATGTCTGGTATTTTTGCTTTGTTCAATGGACTACACAAACTGGGGACTAGAGAGAGCTCTGAATCTATTTAGAATGTTTGATTTTTTGCACAGGCATCTGGAAGAGAAATTTAGAGAGATTGGCCCAAACTCTCAGTTACTGCAAAACAATTTAGTTCCACTGAAATCACTAGTATGCCTTCATTTATACCCCTTCAGGAACAGGTCTTTCTTTTCAGGAAGAGTATCCTCTTACCCTACTCCCATTTCTCTTTATGATCAACACTGAGCAACAGAAGTCAGGAAGACAGACATATTCCTTTCCAAGAACCTAATTTTCTTTTCCATGTCTATCCCTAAAACGCAACAACAGCTCTCAAAGCAATCTATTTTTTTACACATTTGACTCACACTGAGACATTAAACATGGCCTATTGGCCACTACCACTGTAGCTGTATAAGGAGCAACAGAAAAAATTTGCACTTTAAATAAATACTAGTATTACCTTCATGATTCATACAGTGAATCTCCATTTTTTTTCTTATGGCTGAGGAAACCAGAAAGTGCTGATGTGGTGGCAAAGCCATCATCTGGGCAAACTGTAAGAAGTTCTTTGCAGGCAGAGAATGGTGCTAAACTAATGTAAACAAAAAATTACTAATAATATCCAAAGGTTTTTTTTAATCCTATCTAGAAGTCAATTTTTTTTTTGTACACAAAGACAGGAAAAAGTGCCAAGAGTTGCCCAGGAAATAAGTACACTAGCCCCAGAGAATACTAAATGCTCTCTCCTTCTGTTCACATTCTATTAATGTTAATATTGTGAGCTTTGCTGACAAATTTGTTCTTGGTAATTTATATAAAATATTCATATACCATCACAAATGCACATGATGCCATGCAAGCAAGGGTCAAGGTAAGTTCCTTGCCTTGAATACTTCCAAGTGTAAGGAACCAAACTCAAACATGACAAAATTAGGACAAGAGAGCAGTTGAAATTAAGGGCATGAGAGAGGAAGAAAAGACAGACAGATGAGATGAACAAGGGTATTTGAGACTACCTGTATCTTGTTTTGATCCAGTTTGTTTCCCAGACAACCTCTCCGTTGTCACCAGCCATCCATGTTTTCTATTCAAACCAGAGTGCGACTAATTACAATCCTATTTATTGTCGTAATACCTAGAATATTATGCAGGGACAAGTTTCTTTTTATAATCACCGCACAAACGTAGGACAAGATGGTATGACAGATGTTTGCAGGAAGAAAAGGAGTATTACTCACAAGGTGGAACAAGAGCAGTGTTCACTTCCAAATCCATGAAGTAGGCAAGTTGCAGAAATAAAGAACACAGATAAAACCTTCAACTCGTGGAGTAAGAGTTTACAATGGCCGTAGTTTAGCAGTGGACACTGACTGGATTACGGAACATCCTAATCATCAACCTATTATTTTGGCCAACCTTCACATTCTGAGTTGCCATGTTTTCTTTCTCCAGCCCCTTGCAAAAGTTATCTGTCACTGTGGCACTTTCCTTCCATTGACTGGAG
Source organism: Cariama cristata (assembly GCF_000690535.1). Taxonomy (NCBI): domain Eukaryota; kingdom Metazoa; phylum Chordata; class Aves; order Cariamiformes; family Cariamidae; genus Cariama; species Cariama cristata. Next base: position 7,734 of record NW_009624754.1, on the reverse strand, counting down.
CTTAGACTCAAGTATGTGACCTCCTCCACAGTGACCAGCAAGTGTTTTGCATTGATCCTCTGGCAAAAAAAAATGAGGTTTCAACTGGGTCTGAGCAAAGAAAATACCATTAGAGACCTCTTTACAAACTTCTAGTGCATTCTCAGCATGAAGAGAGTCCTTCAGTGATATCCAAATTTTCCAAGTAGAAAATACACGCAGTCTGAGGAAAAAGCAACAATCTATTATTTTTCTGAGTTACTTAATGCACTTAATTATTATGTTAGAAAACGTGTGAAAAACTTTGTATCCTTGTAAGACCTCGTACTAGCCATCAAAAAATGTTGCTCCTGCTAGGATATAGGATTGTTGCCTCTAAAATTTTACTATCATTATCTTTTTTTTTCTAGCCTTTGTATTTTTTTTTAATTCTATTTCCCTTCTGATGATATCTGATGTGATGATTGGAATCTTCATCCAAACTTTTACGAGACTAAATGCTCAAGATTGGTTTTAGTATTGCCAAAATCTTGATATGGAGGCTTAGACCCCCTGAATTCCATGGGAAATTCTGCCACTGACTGATATAACCTGGTAAGAGAAAGCACAAGGGAAGGGGAAAGTCTAGTAAATCACATTCCTCAAAGGAAAGATAGAGACAATTAAAGATTGACCAATTTTCCATTACACTAGTAACTATCGGGATGACTAATTGTATTTTAATGTTTCTTGTACTCCCTCCTGGCTGTTTTCTTGCCCTGTGTTTAGATTGCAAACTCTTCTAGCCCGTCGAGGCAGGACTCATCTGACCACCTCTAAGTATCTGCATTGCAGACATTGACATCTGAGTTAGTCACCCCGATTTCCTGCTATAGTCAATACTGAGGCACTTCTAGGGCATGATTCATCTCATTCTGATTTGGTGTCTAAAATAGATCACACGAATCATTCCCTGGAAACACCTGGAAATACCTTTCCACTGCCTAGCTGAGATGTGGGTGTCTCTAGTTGGGTGAGATTTATGCTACCCAGACCTCTAGATGTTGTGCAGGGTCAGATTCTAAGCTATTAGTTAGTCAGTATTAGACATTAATTATCAGGGTTATACATTGTTCCTAAAAAGTTTAGTCTTATTTTAATGCTTGAAGAACTGCGTCAGTATTCCTCTCAAAAAACAGGCAGCATTGGGTCATGTCTGTGGTCTCTGGTGTTTTTGCTGACCACAGACAGCAAAACTCTCTGCTTATAACTATAAAGGAGTTAGGGAGAGACTCCAGATCTCCTGATTCTTGGACCTGTTCATTCTACATTGGACTGTGTTCTCTTCTTCCTTTCTAAGACGACCCCATTCCAGTCAAAATTTCTGCTAATTGCAACATTACAACTGGAAGTCAGCAGAATCACTTCAAGCTTAAATCTAAAAATACCATGCAGTCTGTATGAAGCCATATGATTGTAGTCTGACTAGAAAATACAAGGACATGTCTTTGTGTGTGTATGGATTTGTTACAAGCTCAGCCTTGTTAATGTGAACATTGCAGGTCAAGAGAGGGGATTCTGCCCCTCTGCTCTGCTCTGGTGAGACCCCCCCCTGCAATGCGGCCTTCAGCTCTGGGGTCGTCAGCACAAGAAGGACATGGATCTGTTGGAGTGAGTCCAGAGGAGGCCACGAAGATGATCCAAGGGCTGGAGCACCTCTCCTGTGAAGACAGGCTGAGAGAGTTGGGGTTGTTCAGCCTGGAGAAGAGAAGGCTCCAGGGAGACCTTAGAGCAGCCTTCTAGTACCTTAAAGTGGCTTATAAGAAAGCTAGGGAGGGACTTTTTACAAGGGCATGGAGTGATAGGAGAAGAGGCAATGGTTTTAAACTACAAGAGGGTAGACTAGATATAAGCAAGAAATTTTTCACCATGAGGGTGGTGAAACACTGGAAGAGGTTGCCCAGAGAAGTGGCAGATGTCCATCCCTGGAAGTGTTCAAGACCAGGTTGGACAGGGCTCTGAGCAACCTGATCTGGTTGAAGATGTCCCTGCTCATTGCAACAGGCTTGGACTAGATGATCTTTAAACGTCTTTTCCAACCCAAACTATTCTATCATTTTATGAATGTGAAAAATTTTGTTCCCACTGAATGAAAAACCAATTTTCTAGCTGTATAATTATTTCTGTGGTGATCTTTCTCTCTTTCTCTTTCTTGTCATACCCAGGCAGAAAAAGAGCAAAAAATATCAGAAGTAGATTGCCTGAGAACCAGGCTAACAAAATTGTCATATTATTTTAGTAATATGAGGAAACAACAAGAGTCTTTCAGCAGAAGATGACAGAACTGCAATTAGGAAGGAAAGTGCTTAATCTTCCCATTATATCAGATTTTCATGTTCTATTTCCTCCTTTAATTTAAGGGACTGAACTATGACGTCATGATAGAAGTAGAGAATCTTTCAGCAGATAATAATATTGAATTTTTTATTCACCATGTGTCCCCAATGAAGGGAAAAAAAAAAAAAAAAAAAAGATTATACTTCACATCTACAAAATCTGGAAAAATTCTCCCAAGCTGCATGCTGTGATTGCATGGGAAGCACTATCCAACTGATCACAAGTCATGGTAGTGTCCCAAGTTAGGGTAGGGTGGTGTAACTGTGCACACTTCCACTAGTCAGCTGGGCAAGGCCTGGAGATTGCAGGAAGTTGGAAATTGGACTTGGAAGACTGGATGGCTTGATGGACTGTCCAATCCATCCCCAGTCCCATCGAATCCCAACAAAGGGATTACAGTAACTTCTGTAGGTTACAGATATTTGTAGGTATCTCATCCTATAAAACCTCTAAGCACTCTTGAACAGGGAATTTACTGAATGCAAGCTGCCCTAAATTAGTTGTATTCTTCAGCTGCTCATGGTATTGCACTTACGGCACCATGACAGCAACACTTCTGATGTGCTGAGGAATGTTTCCCACAGTGCCACTTATAAAGGGCAACTATTACTGTCCTCATTTGTATTTGGGGAAGTGTAACACAAAAATTAAGTAGGATGCAGGTCCAGAGGCAGAGATCTAAATGTAGGTGTCTAGAGATGAGCTAAGATTCTGAGCTCCCACGGCAATTAAAGAAGCTCAAACGACAGTGAAACTCACCCTACAGCAGGCATCACTAAATTGCTCTGTAGCCTACATCCACTGTATTGTTCATTCATTGATTATTATTAGTTCATTCATTGGTTATAACGGGAACTCAGACACTTAAAACTGTTCAGTTATTTCAACACAGTTGTCTACGGCCACCTGAGACCACCTTTGACCTCCAGCTGCTTTGCCAGAAGTACATGAGTCCTATATACCAATTCTGTGCAAATGTGTTAGGTCCTCCAGAGGATCTCAGCTGGACAAGACTCCTAACTGAGGGCAGAAGCATCGGGTCTAACAGAAGGAGACAAGGCAGGGCATTTGGGGTTTGGTTTCTGTTTCCAGCTGTCTGAAAATAAATCACTGCAAACTGATATATTTGTTTATAGGAGGATGCTCCGCTTACTGTTAGGTATCAGTTTAGCTCCCTAAACATCAACAACTAGTAGCATTTGAGATGCTGTAAAGTCTTCTGCCTAACTGCTGGTTACAGGCCTTTTCCAGGTCCTGTTCCAGCCTTGGGTGTCTGCACCAGGCACCCTATCACATCTTAAATGACATTACATGTCTCTGTGTGGGCAACTGAATCAAGCCTTTCTTGTTGACTAAGACACTGGCTTGTTCCTTTTGTTGATAAGCACTCTGGCAACCACATACTGTGTTTGCTTATGTCTGGATCCCTGAGGTTCTGCTGCACTCTGCATGCTTATTAAATAGAGTTTTATTTTTCTACTCTAAATATTAAATAACAATGCATTTGAATTGGTAATGGTTTTAAGCAAAGGCATTTCAATTAGAAGCAGCAACCCTGCACATTCTTTTTATTTTTTCTGGCTGATGCATTTATGCATAACTGATCTGGTTGAGCAGAACAAAAGTAACTTCTTCCTGTTTGTGAAATGTCAGTGTGATATCCTGGGCACAGGGTACTGAGTCTCAGGAGAAGCTAAGAACAGTGAGTAACTTTTATTTTGTCCAGAAGTGGAGCTGCACCCATTGGCTAGATGCGTATGACGCACTCTCTACATGCCTTATGTGCGTGTTTTCGTTGGTGATGGGGCAAAAATGACTCATTACTGTGTGGGTTGGTTATCAGTTCAGCTGAGCCTTCTAACTTCAATGCAGCTTCTTAATTGACTCTGACAAGTCCATATCTATCTTTTATATAATATTTTATAATGCCCTAAGGTCAAAATAAAGTTCTGCTCCTCTTGCTTAACCTTCTTTTACAGAACATTAAAAAAATGGACTAAACCAGCTGGAACTAAGTATTGTTTAGGTGAATGTACTGTAAAATAACATTTTGTTTCTTTGCTGACAAACAAACTCTGTAACAAATGAAGTAACGAACTCTGTAAATATCAGAAAACCTGCATGGCTTGTTAGGGAACGTAAAGCTGGTCAAATGTTATTCCCTGAGTGGATGGCAGGTGCTTTTATTATTGACTAGAGAAGTCACTGTGCATATATGCATGTGAAACAACCAAAGCCAATTGTCACTGTTCTGTAATGCAGGGTTGCCCTTACGTTATGGATTACTGTAGCTATAAAGAATGCTAATGCTTAGAGTTAAGGAGCAAAGGAGTAGATAATGATTTTAAAATAAAATCTCCTTTATTGACATGACAGTGTTCATGAGCTAGACAAACAAAGTACCTAGAAGCATTTTTTACCAGGAGCTCCTCTAACTTGTATTGCTCTGTTCCTCAACCAGCAGGAGAAATCTGATTATCAGAGAGTTTTCATGAGTATTCTATCTTTATATTGAATTATAGGAAACACCAAATTTTGCAGATGGAACATTATGAAAATAATAACCAATGAATAATAACTAAGGATATCAGATGCCCAGGCTCTTGAGATACTGTTCATCTATCTAACTTTATCCTTCTTGGTTTTGAGTGTCTCATTCAGGCTAGTCATCTAGTCATCTATTATCCATGGGCAAAGAGAATGAGCCATGTGGTGCCTCATGGTCGATTCATCTCTCCTTAGACATCTCTTTTAGAATAGGATGAACTGTCCTCTGGAGATGCTAGTCTCTCTCTTACTAGCTTAGTCTGAGGCTTAGCTTTCAGATGACTGAAGTTAGATGAGATGAATCCCATGCTTAGGTTTTATTTTGAGGAGGCAGGTACTAGCTGTGTTTGTGCAGTGACTAGCCACCAGTTTTGACAAGCAGGTCATGGTTTATGGTGGAAACACTCAAGTGCTACTGCAACTCCCCCAGTTTTTTTAAAATCTTACTAATTTCATTGCGGATTATTATAGTTCAGTTCTTTGGGCTGATGTTAAGTACTGTCTAGCCCAAAATGCGGATGTAGATAGATGATCAGAAAGATAAAAGATCAGAAATATTTTTAACAAGTGAAATAATGAAGATGCATATATGTTATTCGCTGCAACATAGATAGATTGATAAGTAGATAGATAAGGGAGAATAAAAGAGGCAATTTTTGTATTATCTGTGCGTATTTATCACATGCTTCAGTTGCTGCAGTTCAAAAATGAAACCACTTCTTTTAAAAGTAGCGCGGCAACATCAGAAAATTACATCTGAAGAAAATGAAGCTTATGTTAAATTCAGTGAGACCACAGTGACTTAGAAGTTTGAATGAGGAGAAGGAAATAGATCTGCTTTCTAGGAGTCTCCCAGTGGCTTAGTTGAAGGCAATACGGTGCCATGCAGACATCAAAATCATAAAGGCTGTTTATTATGACTGTGCAGCTAAAGTAACAGCAAGCTTGACTCTGTGGCTGCTAAATAGCTAGATAATGACAGAGTTGCCTGCAGCCCATTAAAGAACCCATGAAAGACTGAAGTCTGCCACAAGGTTTCTGCAGCCTGACATAGATGAGGTGGTGAAGACTGTGAGATACCCAGATCAGGTTTAACAGGTAACTAGTAAAAATTGAACACATGGATCTTGCATGCCTATGTAGCCTGCGGCTAAAGATATTCACCAATTAAAAATTGTGTGATGAAAGACGGTAAAAGAAGATGGAAAACACATGAGGTAAGTACAGGGAGTAATTTCAGTGGCTGGGAATGTGCCAAAGATCATGCAAAAATATTGCATTGCCATCAGTGGGAGGTGAGAAGAGGATCACAGGAGCTAGAATAAAGTCAGACCAGTTAGAAAGGGCAAACATAGGGGCAGGGTGGGACAGAGAGGAGGGAGTATGGCTTTTAGTTAAGCAGAGGAGAACTGCACTGCAAACAAAATGGACAGCCATGTGTGCTGGGGAGTTTATCGGTCTTGGGGCTTCCTGTACCATCCCATCTGTACAGCACCATCTGTGCCAATTAGGTGGTCTAATTCTGCTAAGAGCCAGCATCACCAAATTTTAAAACTAGCACCACAGAGTAAAATTTCCAGTACAGGATAATGTCCATGGGATGCAATAAATAAAGTTAAATGGATGATTTTTTATTTAAGATTGCTCTGAAATGTGTAGAGGGAAAGGAGCTTACAGGATACCAGTTTTATAAAGAAAAAAATGTGAGAAAATTTTGCACTGAAGAAAGGAGAAATTCTAACCCCTGTAAAAATGATGTAATTGACACAAAGTGTATACTTTTTTACTGTTGTTTAAGCAATGCATTTATACACCCTTGATTGCTAATCTTTCCCATGCATCTGAGATGTTTCATAGACCCCTGTGAGGAGTAAAAACAGATATTATTGCTGTGGTCTTAACTCTCCTTCTTAGTCAATAGGGCCTGTGTCCTGGCATTTCTGAGTGATAATTTTTCCCAGATTAAATAGCATTTTCTCTGTTCTCTTCCAATTTGGACCCATTTCCATATTATCCTCAACAAATGCCTGCAATAGCAGCAAAGTAAACCAAGGACTAAAAATGTCTCTTGTGCTGCCATATTCATACTGGTATGAATTGAGTGCAATAAACAAAACATTAATCTCACCCTAACAAGTTAATATCTGTCAGTCTAGCCAAAGTAACTCTTTATAACTAGCGAAGTGGCACAAACCCAAATTCAAACAGATCAGCTTAAACTGCAACACAACTGAGCATCTGTCCACATCTTAGCTACCCTGTGATCCATCCACACTGTGTGAAATTACTTGAACACAGGTACACAAGTTTATTATGCTGAAGCTTCTCTTGGTATAGTCATGGTTCTCCTATTTTATTTAAATACCTAGGCCTTGGAGTCAGGTGAATGCCATGGCATATTATTTCTTTATCAGTAAGCTTATATGTGGAAAAAAGTGATAAAGGAAACAAAAATCCTTCAATACAGAACTCAATTATTTTCAAAAGCAAGAAGCTAGGTAAATAAAATTTAGAATGCATTCTTTTTAAATGTAATGATTTTTGTCCATTCTCAAGATTTTGGAGCGCTCTAATTAGATGTCACCTGGATGTCTTATCTGCATGGCTATTTCTAGTTAGGAAAACTGTAAAATCAAAGCAGTGAAATGAAGTTGCGTGAACACATATTAATCCCATCACTCAGTTACATTGTGTCTATTTATGCCACTCTATTCATGCAAGTTGATCCTGCTCAGGAGCACACAGTGAAGGAATCACAGAATCATAGAATAATTTGGTTCAAATGGGCATTAAAACCCTCTGTTTCCAACCCCCTTGCCATGGGCAAGGACA
>NW_009624753.1:31959-34094 GCF_000690535.1 Cariama cristata | reverse complement strand
GCAGGGGTCCCATGAAAAGCAGACTTTGGAGGCTAAACTGGTGGAAAACTACTCTTTATTTGTAGTAGAACTATTTATTTTTTTTTGCTAGTTTCTCTCTCCAGACCTCCTCATTGCAGGTTTGGCCAAGTGTTGGTGCTGGCACAGGGGGAATGGTGGTGGGACTATAGAGTTGACCTGGGGAAGGCAGAGGCAGGCGGCACAGGTCTTTCTGGAAGCAGTTGGCTGTTAGATTGCCAGTCACATCATAAAACTGCCCAAGTTACCTCGTAAGTTCTCTAATTGTAGAACACAGGCTTCTGGGACTGAAAGCATCCTCTTGACTGTCATGCTTAAAAGGTTTTCTCAGAGCCTTTGAGACGACCAGTCCGTGAAGAGCCAAAGGTATCCATGTCTCTGCTCTACTCAGCTCTCTAGAGTGGAAAAAACAAGGTGTAGTGTATCACTTACCAAAGCATGCCTTCGTTACTGTTTTAATAATCATCACAAAATGAAAGAAATAAGATTAGTCACAATTGGCAAATAGTTCTTCTTGAAGAAAAATATGAGGTGGTATTTGTCTTAAAGTCAGACTGAAATGCTTTACTTCTGAAAAAGCAGCTTGCTTTTTGTTAAATTTTGGAAATATCAAAACTTTCAACTTTTAGCTTTTTCCTAATTAAAAATTAACCTACTATTTTATAAAGCAAAAAAAGTTTTAAAAGTGTCAGATGAATCAGAAACAAAACCAACACTGAATCAAAAAGTAATGAAATCAGAATCAAAACCAATACTTGGATGATCAAAATGCAGTGTCATGACTTATTCAGTAGTCAAAATAATTTAAGTTTTGTGTTTTGGCTCAATGTAAGCAAAATATCACTCTTTTTTTTCCTATCTGACCACCTCCAAAATCCTTCAAGTCATCAGGCTCTTGCCTTGGGTACTTAATCTCCCTGTTGTGCCAGAGCCTGGTTTGGATAACGAGTCAATTCATTGAATTGAACAGTAGCCCTGCAAAATAGGGTGCAAATAAATAAGGTCTCCGATCTAGGCATAGTAACGGGAAAACCTCATAGTACTGGTACCAAAACCAAACTTGGCCCCAAGAGATTTGTCTCTGTGAGTCCATGTTGCAATGGGGGCTGATGACAGGAAAGGAAGCTGGCATGATGCGACATCCTCAGAGGTGCCAATCTGCTGCCCGAAGGAGCCACACCACTGTGCTCACCCAACACACCTGAGAGAAACAGCGTGTGAGAGACACATATCCCATTAAAAAACCAGAGATGCCCACCTTGGGACCCACCTGCGCCAGCTCTGGAGAAGGCAATTCCCAGCATTTCCAAGAATGACCTCCGTGATTCAACAGATTTATACCAGCAAACAGAGCAGAAACAAATGCCCTGACTTTTTCAATGGCCCTAGAGCAAAAAAGCCCACTATCTTTTCCAGAAACCTCACAGCTGCTTATCTGAAGCTGTTCATGACAGTGAAAGAAGTGGGTAAATACGTCATGTAATGCTGCAATGTGATTTTTAAAGGCAGGCATGATTTCACTTAGGCAAGCAAGGGAAGGGTGAGTCAGCAGATGGTTTCGTAAGAGTGCTCAGCAGCCAGCTCCAGCGTGGTGGCTACGAGGGCGGCCAGCAAGGCAGGCTGGCTGGTGGGCTGGGTGGGTGCCAGCTGTGACCCCAACCTCGCGTAAGACACAGCCAAGACTATGAGTCTCCAAAGTCAACATGGAGAGAAGCAACGGCCGAGGAAAACTGCTGAGGGAGGGAAGGTTCTTGTGAAAGGAATAAACGCCGTGGGAGAAAGACCCCAAAAAGTCTTTGCAAGCCAGGGGAGATCCCCCATGGTCTCCTTCCTCCCTCCCGTGGTTGCTCGCTACTGCACCTCTCTGACTTCCACAAAACTTCCTCTTGAGGAGGAGGAAGAGGAGGAAGAAGAAGAGAGGGAGAAAGGCTCTGGTAGACCTGGGAGCTGCTGTCCTCCTTCCTAACTCCACTTTCACATAAGCCTGGGTTGAGGAGGGATCCCCCTTACCCCACAAAACAGGGGTGACTCCCTGCTGGTACCAGCATTTCCTCACCCACTGCAGTGCCTGGGTTGGAGCCAGCTGCTCCGTAGCTGCTCAGGAGCCGCGGCACAGC
>NW_009624753.1:24695-31928 GCF_000690535.1 Cariama cristata | reverse complement strand
TGTCCAACCCCCCAGGCAGTGCTGAGACAGCCACTCTCCAGCCACATGCAGGATTTCCACCCAGGAATCTGGTGGAGGTGCAGGGAACGGTGCTACAATGTGTGAAAAAATAAAAAGAAAAAAGCCAGGAGCTCAGGTGGGGCTGGTGAGGACTTGGTTAGCTCTACAGCACCCACACGAGGGGTGGGTAGGTGTCCTTCCTCCCGCTCAGGGAAGTCAGGGCTTCCTCCCTTTCTCCCCATGCTAAATGGGGAGAAAGCAGGAAAAGTCAGGGCAAAGCCATCGGGACTTTTGTTACAGGTACCGGCACAGCACTCTCCACTGCACACGGGGAGGTGATGGAAGGAGGAACTGAGAGGCACAACCTCTATAGACCTTTGCCACTGGCTTAAATACTGAACCCAAATGCGTTCTACCTTCACGTCTGAACCAAACCCAAGCATCACCCAAGCGAACCTCATGAGGAAATATGAAAACTTTCTCTGTGAGAGAAAAGGAAGTGGTGAATAAGGGACAGTGAGCAAGGAAAAATACGGAAGAAGCTTCAAAAACCCATGTTTGTTCACAAAATTTGCTTTTTTACCAGCAATCATTTTTATTGCAATCAATGCTTTGAAGTAAATTTTGCCATGTGAACTCCAGTAGGCTTTGATGTCCTAGTCTAATATTTCTATTCTACTTGATATTTGCTTTGGTTATTCCTGCACAGGTTCACACTCACCACTAAATTCTCTTTTTTTTTTTTTTCCTTGCAAGAAATTCTTAATCAGCTTCCCTGGAAAACTCTATAGTTCAAGAGTGCCATCTTGAGGTTTGCTACATATAAGGACTAACATGTCCATTGAACTACTACTAGTATTCAGGGAATTATTAGTGAGCTCAAGCACCTAGCGTTTAAAGTATCGTCTTCAAAAGGCATGGACATATGTACAGAGGGATGGTTTGTCTCTGCTGTGTATTACCTGGAGTTAAGGGATCTAGCTAACAGAAACATCACTCCCAGTCAAAATTTTAAAGAACAAGTAACAATAGTGAGTGCTTTGTTTTGGGATATTCTACACGAAAGGCCTTAGGAGATACCTGGTGTTCAGACTGTGCTCAGTTCCAGTCATCTGAACATCAATGAACTTTCAAAGTATTTTAAACCAGGCACCCAAAATGATTAATTATGATTTAATTTATTTTTTTTTGTCTGTAAGATGCATATTTGCTGGTACTCTTAATTTAAGTTAAAGGTAACGTCAGAAGCAAAATAAAGCTATGGTTTTCAAAAATATTTAAAATCTACATTGCTGGTACTCTTAATTTAAGTTAAAGGTAACATCAGAGGCAAAATAAAGCTATGGCTTTCAAAAATATTTAAAATCTACATGGGGAGTATATTGCTTTAAATACTCCCATGTTTTAAAATAAAGGAGAGACTTTCATACTTTGGGGTATAAGTTCAGGAGGTATTATTAAATCATTTTCCTTCTACAGCATTGTCCAGACACTAGTAATTTATCACTGCAGGAGAGCAAATTAGTAGATTGTTACAACAAATCATGCATAGGTTGAGAATTTACCATTGAAAGTGCGCTGTTGCTTTTCATTCTTCCTGCTGCAACTGCCAGGTGGCTTTTGGCTTGGGAAAAGGATGTGTGCCAACACGTTCACAATAAAGTTCATTAAGGATGAGGCGCCACAGGAAACCAGAGACCCTCAAAAATACGCATTGTTAACACCACAAATAACCCGTGCTTCCTTGGGATATTTTTCACTTTGAAGCCAAGCAAAAAAGTAAACCTTTCTGAAACCATCACCCATGATGTATGTTCCCCAGTTATCACCACTACCCAAACTGCACAAGTATGTTTCATTCTTTTTACAGGAATTTTCGATCGTATTAGATGGGAAGTCCTAAAATCTAAATTTGACTGCATTCTAGATGAAAAGCAATCTACCTCCAGCTAGGTAACAGCCAATCTAAAGGAAGAAGTCCTGTTTGTTTTCCAGTGCAGTAGCAGACTGTAGCAGCAGGTATTTTTATCCTCAGCACTTAGTACAGCAACAGCACATCTCACAAAAGAAATCCAGTATGGGCTCTGATCATCTTTAAACTATCAGCGACTGAGTCATATCCCGGTCTGGAAGGAGGAGTAAGTAAGAAACTGATTTCCCTTTCACAGCAAAGAAAGCCATGAATTTGAATTCTTTTTCTTGCTTTGAAGTCTGAAATATCTTGCCAATGGATGGCGGCGGTATGTCAGACTTTCCGAATGGGATGGGAGCAGCCCACTACGGCCTACGGACTGCGCTTCCCGGGATGACTCGAGCTGAAAGAACGATATTTGCAGCGGGCCAACAGAGGCTGAATAGGACAGCCACAGTGGAGGGCCTTGGAGCAAAGGAGGTCTATCTCCACAAGGAAAGGGCATTTCAAAGATCTAGATGGTTTGAGCCTATTCATGGAGAGCACTGCTCTATTCTGGAAGTAGCCCCTGTTATTTCTTGAGGAGTAACGTGCTGCTGAGCACGAACGAGGTGGCAGAGTCTGTCTCTGCGTGTGTAAGAGATCCCTGAGACTGAGCCGTGAGCTGGTTCACGTGGAAACTATTGCTTGGGTAGGAGCCAGGTGTCTATTTTGGGTCCCTCCATAGGCAGGAGATGCTTGCGGTCAAACCAGACTCCTTTCTAGGACAAGCCAAAATGTTGTCCTGTCTTCTGGAAGAGGAAAGAGCAAGAAGAGTGCAATAACTAAAAAGAAATTAAAATTTAGTTGCCTCTGATCTCTAGGGACGTTCAAATAATTTCAAGCTTGCTACTGTAATTTTTACGATCAATTCCCAGTGACAATTAGGAAGCCAATCAAAAGGTTCAAAAAGATTTGTGCAAAAATTAATTCCACAGTCTGATCAACTACTGAAAAGTTTTGAATGTGGAAGTTTCAAAAATTGTTTAGGCAAATATTACATTTACAATTGCCAAAGAGGGATGAAATTTGTGTGCATCTTTGAAGAAAATTACATTTTATACTTTGAACTATTCTGTTAGTATCCTTTTGAATGTTTCGTGAAATTTCCAGTAATCATTATATTACTAAGCTGCCTTTGAAGTTTTTTGTTTTAGAGTTACTGCAGTGTACCATAACATATCTTACATGGGCTGTAACAGAATGACATTGTGTCCTGTCATGTCTTTACATTGTATTCTAAACAAAGATTTTTGCCTGTGTTAGTATAAAATCTAAATATTTTGGAAAATTGTAATTTTTTGAGCCTAAAATTGCTATTGATATTTCTCCTACCAGGCCTCTCGTTCCTTTGTCTTAATCTGTATTTTTGTAAGATGCCCCAGGTACTTGACATTCATATTTATGCCTTTCTGCAAACTTGATTTACTGTTATAACTCAAAAATAATTGGTGTTACCTTATAAAATAAATCATACATTTAAAATTTAATTTTTTTTTCTGCCAAGGTTAATAAACTTTATTTGGTGAACAGATAAATGAACAAAAGAGAAAAAAGATTTGCATTACAACTGTCTTCAAAATAACAAAAACTGAGGAATAAGGTCCTTCATAAAATACAAAATAATTGGCAAGGACAGAAAAGCAAAGAAAAAAAAGGCACTGGGGGGAGTTCAGAGGGGAACTTCAACAGTTGTGAACTGGAGAGAAGTCCAAAACCAGACAGCAAAGCTACTGATCAGAACTTGAGAAAAAATTGCAGTTTAACGCCACTGTAGGGGAAAGCAGCTCTGTAAGTCCTACGAGAAGAGTCCTTCTCTGGCTGACAGCCCTTGTGTCCTGCTGGCCTGGCTGTGGGCCTTGCGGGGTGTCCCCCTCCTCACCAAAGCGTCTTCTCCAGCCTGATGCTCCCCGGCTGTGGGGCAAGCGTTCTCCTCAGCTGCGGGATGGAGGCAGCATCTCAGCACTTGGGTCCTTCATGGCATCCACTGTGTACCCAAAGCAACGAATGCAGGGACCAACCGCTGGCCAAAAACTAACTCATGACTGTGAGCTGGGTGGCTTTCCCAGCTTATGTTCAAGAACGAGACTGAACCACACACATCAGGAGAAAATCATTGTATTGGAAGGAGGAGAGCGGCTCATCTGTCTTGAGTTAAGCCATCACTGTAGTGATTTGGACTGGTAAATACAGGAACGTTCCCAAGATGTAGTTGTGAGGTAAGAAAACCATTAGTGGTTCCGTAAGATATTTCTGCAAGGGACACACAAATAATTTTTTAATTCCTGCATGTGTAAGAAATATTTCCAGGAGAATTTAAATAGCATCACCTGCTTGAAAGCAAAGTGTTGAAGCTCATGCAATAAAAACAGAATACAGAAATTAACAAGTAGTAGAAAAGGAAACCGCTGTTTAAGGACACTCTATCCATACACTGGGAAATACACAGCGCACCATCAGTGCTGCCATCAGCAAATGCTAACCGCATATTCTGAGTTGCAGTGTATAGCTCTGTAATAAGCTTATGCACACATTTCTTTGCATTAAGCAAAGACACCTCAGAGTAGGACCTACAACAGGAGCAGAACCTAAAGGAAGGATTGTCCTTGAACTGTGAAAAAATAAAGCCATATAGAACCTGTATGTAATCTTACCTTTATGCATTTTTTGATCCAATTGCAAAGCACAACGCCAAGTTCACCTGCCAACAAGCTGAAGGTCTAGAGCTAGAGAAAGCTGGAGTTGAATGTAAGCGAGCAGACCTAACCAATCTCATGGGTAAATGAGTGCGAAAATCATTACAGAGAGAGAGCGCGAGTGTGTGCGCACACACAACATTTTGCCATGTGAATGGTGGTACGTATAAATACATGTATGCTACAATGCAGCTGAAGGCATGATTGTTCTAGAGTCAGTCCTGAAAGTATGTACACAAATGGGAACTTGCAAGTGTGTGCAGGACGTGAATTCCTCATGGTGTGAGGAGACACGATAAGAGTTATGTTCTCCTACACCAGTCATCAGCCAAGCCAGCACTACCAACAGTACAAAGCCAACAATATCAATTCAACCCAGAATAAACTAAAAAGCCTAATTGTAAAGCTGCCAGTATTAAAAACAACAACAACAACAACAACAACAAAAACCCCAAAGAATTTAATATTAAATGCGTGGTTCTGTGTGCAACATCAGCTGCCTTGAGGGGATTCAGTGTTTCTAAGTAAAACCAACAATGCTAACGTTATCCAACCATACCTCTTGCAGCAAGGCCGATGCCTTCACAAGCAGGATGCTTCCCATCAAATCACTTTGCAACTGCAGATGTGGTGACGGGGGTGCTGGCCATGGATCAGGGGGCAGAAGGGATAAAACTATCCAGAGAGCTGTGCGTGCCATTTGCTTTTGTTTATTTTCGATCTTACCGCACGGCAAGATGTTAAGGTTACCTGTTAAAAAGTTGAAGATCCGGATGGGAGCAAGGCTCTAACCAAGATGTCTGTGGCTGCTGGTATTCCTAAAGCAGAACCATTTAGACCTGTTCAGAAACAGTTTTGACTGTTAAAATGATGGGAGGTAGAGGAAGTTTGCTACACTCATCTTCCACCATTGCTACCATCAGTGGGACTGATAGTACTTGTAGGAAATTAGTGCAGAAAAAGCAGCTGCAAACATAGGCACAGCCTCAAGCTACCAAAGCGACTTCTGAGCGTTACTTTTCTCTGGAGAGGAATGCCCAGTCTCCCAGGAAACCAAGTTTGGTTACATCCTCCTGCTGCCTTTCATGTAACGTGTGAATACTTATCTATAATTGTATTTTCTTCATGTAGAGTCAGAATACACATTAACTCCTGACTACAGCTTTTTCTTTTTAAAGTCAGTGGAAACACAATTTTCAATTTCCCCCATTTCTGATGTATGATTAAGATACATCTCCTCTGCGATGGCTCATGTGCTGTCACTTCTGAACAGAAGAGCACTAGGGAACTTCCAACTTTGAAATTAATTACACAAATAAAGCCTTCTTTGCATATTTTCTAATTATCCCTTTCTTTGTTAATGCCAAATAATGCCAGTAGCATCTTCCTGGAAAAAGTCTCATTGACCCTGCTCTGTGATTATGGTGCTTTCATCTCCCATCTGTGCTGTGAAAGCTACAGGTCTTCCATTTCCAACACAAAAAACCCCAGAATTAAAACCATTAGTACAAACAATAAAAAAATTAAAAAGCTGTACAGGTACATGATGCAAGCCTTATCCAGTCATGGGAGAAGAAGCGATAAAAAGGCGACATGCCTTTTATTCTGTGACTGTCCCTATGATCTCAGCTCATGAACAAATTAGACTTTGAATTAACCTAAATATTTCACAGACATTGAGAAAATTTGCAAGCACTAAGAGTCCATCGGTGAGACGTCTGGACAAAGGTCGCATCCCAGCCCAGGCTGAGCTCTGGAGCAAAGCAGTCATGGTATTTCTCTGGTCACTTTTGCTCTTTGTTAACGCCTGCCTCAGTTGCAGAGGGGGCTGTCGCGGTGCAAGCTGTCGTGCACGTCCATTCTGACTTACCCCAAAAAATTTTGCACTGCGAAGTAGGAGAGTAAAGAGGATCCTGGAGGGGAAGGAGCTTGACCTGAGATTGGTAACGACCTGGGATCAGAGTCAGGAAGCAAGGCTGGCTTCCCAACCACAGGGACCAGGCCAGGATCCCCCCAGCCGGTAGCAGCGGCCCCACATCCTGCCTGTCCGCTTCTCCCTGCCCAGCATGGGGTACCGACAGGGATGCATGTGATTGTGTTTTTACATGTAATTCAATCACTACCCAGCATCGTCAGGTGCCTCTAGGAAGAGGTTTTCAGACACAGAGACTTTTGGTCAGAGCCCTGGGGAGGGAGATTCCCAGCGTGGGGGCACCACGGGCCTGGCCGCTGCTGCTGCTCCGCTTTACCGACGAGATACTCCCTCCTGACGGGAGTGGTCTCTGCTCTGGGAATAGTCACTTTACAGGAAAAGCAGAGGATAGCCTGTATTTGCTTTGGACGTCTCCATCCCTCCTGTCACACCGTGCTCTGTGCCCACCCATGGCGGCATCCTGGGTGGCCTGGCGGGGGCCGCGGCGGGGGCGGGGGCACGGCTGGCCAAGCTGGCAGGGCGGGATGCCCAGGACAGGGTTGTCGGCACGCTACAGAGTGCCTGGTGCAGGAAGGCTGATCTGCCAACATTATGAAACTCGCAGAGAAGTGCAGGCGTGCAATTTTTGCCTCAAGGACCTCATGTCAGACCTT
>NW_009624753.1:24375-24666 GCF_000690535.1 Cariama cristata | reverse complement strand
TTTTTTTCTTGGTTTTGGCTCCACAACTTGCTGTTCTTGTAGTTTGTTCTCATGATCCCTTGAGTCATGCTATGGCGCTACGAGCTATTTGCAGAAGAGTTGGCAAATAGCTCTTGTTTCACTCCCAGTGTGATTTAACCATTGCAAGCCGAGGGGCATGACATTTATGTGGGTTAGTGACGTGGAGGCCTGGAAGCAGTGACGCAAGCCTGAAAGATGATGAACTGTTGTGTAATGGGGAGTCAAAAAGGTACATTGAAAGTTTAATCACAAAACCCTGGCGCGCACGAG
>NW_009624753.1:9265-24353 GCF_000690535.1 Cariama cristata | reverse complement strand
CTTAAAAAGTATAAATTGGCTTTCCATTGTTTCCCTGATATTTTTTTCCATACCAGCAGAGACTAAAGTTTTTCCAGGGGAAATATCAGTGAAATGCCGTGGAGGATTATAAGTAACACGGCACTGGGTTTCCCCTTCAAGCAGGACCCCAACAGCTCAAAACCAGCTTCGAAGCAATCACATCACAGCAGCAACAGCAGCAATAAATGTCTGATAAAGCAATCAGAGCAAGTTCCTTGAATTTTAAGACAATGTATGCAGTAGAAAAAGAAAAGAAAAAAAGATCTCCCATGTTTTAAAAGGTTCCTTATGCAAAAAAATTATACCTTTTTTGGCAATTTCTTGAAAGTCATGATGTTTCTTGGGTTTTTTTAAAGATCAACAGAAACCAGTCAGAAAATGGCCGCATTCCGTATATACCTAAAATGAACAACTGTGAGGCCCCAGTTCAGGCCTGATCCACTTCTTTAAAATTAGGTTGGCCTGCACTCTTCATTTATTTACTCCTTCAGCAGCCGAAGGGAATATACTTAGTGTGTGAAGTGAAGCACGTGCCTTTGCAAGAGCAGATTTTATGTCATTAAAAGGAAAAAGGTAATACTGCAAATGAAGAAACGTCTCACTAGAACTGCATTTACTTCCCCACAAATGCCAGCCAAGATTTTTTTTTTTTAAACATATACCTACACTTCTGGTTTCCAGATATATGCTGCTACCAAAAAAGGGTCCACAAGTGACCTGTGATATGATCTGTTGCCTTAGGGTGAGTTTGCTGCCTATAAAGGAGATGCCTGAGGACCATGTAAGCAAAGCGGCCATGGGGGAAGAGAGAGGTGGAGGATATCTGGGAATAATCCCAATTTATGAACAACTCAAAGAACAATGGGGTCGAGGATGGGACTCTCATCTCTGTCCTCACACAACTTCCCATCAAAATTACTCTTCCCTACAGACAGTTCCACCACAGCAACAGCTAAGGATCAAAAGCCAACCACCACCCTTGAAATAACTTTCTATTAAAGTCGGTTTTAATAAAATGAGCTTTGGATGAAGTTTCAGTTCTTGAAATTACAGCAGAATTTTTTTTGTTGTTCATATTTCCCTGCTTCGCCATCCACATTTTGCTATAAGCAATAGGTTATGGTCAACTTCTTTTATCTCAGTGAAATTTTGCCTTCCCAGATTAGGAAAAAAGAAAGTGGGATGTTTATTGTAAAACACTGTCAGGAATTCCCCCAGCTAATCTTCCTTTGCTTCTCTCTCTCAAAACTTTGCGACACAAAGTATTGCTTTTGGAATGGGGGTAGGTTGCATATTGTAACTCTGAGAAAAGAACGGCTCTTTCTGAACCCTTGGAGGCAAAGACAAGCGTCTTTTTCTTCCAGAGTAAGGAGGCAGTTGCACGACTGCATTGCAGGGAGCAATTTGGCCTCCTACAGACTACTGTGACTATCCAAGCCAAGAGAAAAATTTATTTTATTTACAACATGGAGGAAAGTTACAAAATGTTTCTAAAGATCGGTAGCTGCCTCACGAATTCACTGTCTACAGAGTTCAACAAGCAGTCAGCAGTTGAAAGAGGCTCTGAAAGTTTTCATTTTGTTGCTGGCTGCCTCCCCTCACCAGCTATCTTCCTGACTGAGGTTAAATAAGGACAAGCCTTTAAAACTCTGGTATTTTAAAACAAGTTACCTTCTTTTTTGCTGATTTGGCATCTATTTCCATGGAAACAGAAGCAAGAACTACAAGCCAGCAGCTGAAGTTGGCTACACCACTGCTCTTGGCTTGTTCTACTTCCATTTCCATGGAAACTGATGTAAGATCGGTGCAAACAAGGCAAAGTTTGCCTTTTTTTTTTTTTTTTAATTAACCCTTTCTTGATTTTCTGCTTCCAGATTCGTTCAGTGCCAGATCTGCAGACACAAATTCACTGGAAATGCAAGAAAGAGCAGCCCACATACCTTCATGAATCTGTGCATGTGTGTGCACTCTGTTTTCTAACACGGATCTTCAAAGTAGCCACCAATTTACTTTAAGGATGCTAAAAATCCCAAGAAAATAACTAACACACCAGACAGCTAAGGAAGAGTGGGAAGGAGCAGCTGGTTATGTCCCCACGTTGACAGGACACCTTTCTGCTACAGGTTTGTAGTCTTTGACATAGGGGTACCTGTCCTGGTCCCCAGGGCATCCCAGCTAGCCTAAAGGCTGCTGTGTCGTGCGACTGTTTCATGGGGAAAATGGCAAGTGGGAACGTCAAGATGGGAATAAAAAAAGCGGGAGGGGAAGGAAAAAGAAGTGCGTGATATAAGGGGGGCTGACATACATGTTTGCCTCCCATGGAGGTTAAAGGCAGAAGTAAGAAACTGGCAAGGGAGCAAAGCAATTTGATGAGGAGAAATGGCACCTCCGTGCTAGTTGCTTTCTAGGAGTTTTCTAGAGTATTTCTCCTCTGAAGCCATGTAGAGTCTCCATTTTGGCTATAAGACTATTGAAACTCAGATTTTAACATACCTTTTCCCTTACCTTCCCCCCCGCCCCCAATCTAACAACATGCTGGAGCACATCACAAGCCTTCAAAGGTGCTTGGCAATGTAACGTGGAGCCAAAGCATTACAGACTGTGTTAGGGAGTTTGTACAGGCTGGGGCTGACCACGGCTCATGGAGCCTGAGCTATTCAGTTCTTCTTTGAGTTCATGACTGAACCTGATCCAAGATTACGTCACATTTAGGGAATTGATTCGTTTCTTCACCTTCCTTCTTTAACAGAGATTTTGGTGCCTATCCTAGCAAACGTGGATCCAGACATGTAAACCCCAATGTAATAAAGCATTGAATCATGTACCTGAGTCCTCCACAAACCAAAACAAATATAATTTATGTACATGCTCCTCTGTTCACACTGTTGGACCCCAGACACCAATGCTTACATGTAGAAAAGGTTTTCCACATTGTAAAATCTGCTTAGGCCTGAGGGGCTTTGGACGAGTCTCCTCCATTCGATTGCTCTTTCACATAAAATGCAAGGAGGAGGTAGGTGGGAGAAAATGGCTAAAGAGAAGGGAGGTGGCCTAGGTCACACGTCTAGTTACCAAAACATTAAAATACCAGATTTATAGCCAGAAGAGAATAGAAGCCAGGGTTTTAAGAGAGAGATTAAAAAATACATAGAAAATCAATACATGTGATGTCTTGATTCATTTATCCTTCCAATTAATACACTTCTGATTAGGCTAGTTTTTAAGAACTTCTTTGTTCTTGTTTGCACTGGACACAACAGCTCCCGGTCTGTATCAGCTCTGATCCCACCTGAACAGGAATCAATGCCTGAATATCGAAAATTGTTAATGCATGTGGAAAAAGTGTCCCCACTACTGTCACCTGCCAGTCAGTTGCGTGATAACAAGAACATTCAAGGCTATAGGATTGTATTCTTTGGTACATGGGAAAAACAAAGGTCACTGCCTAAAGTGCACCTGTACTTTTAAAATTCATACGTGAATTCCCTGGTCCTAGCACTGGGTATTGGTCAAGACTATTCCCAATGTTAGTCAAAGTAGTCTTCACATCTTCCTCACAAACTACCCAACTTCTCCGTGCATCCAGACAGCTGGAATGATACAGCTGATGAAAAATACGGATTACCGTACTCCCACTCAAAAATAACTAACCAGAGATTCCAATTTAATGGGCAGAAACCAAATGGGACCAAACAATTGGTACCTAGAAAGAAATCTGTGGTTTGACAAAGTTAGTAGTCTGCCACTGGATCAAACATCTGTCATATTTTATTCTTTCAGGGCATTTATTTTTAAAGATTTTTCCTTTACCAGGCAACTAGTTCAGGAGGAATCTTTCCATAGCCATATTTTAAATGTGTTTCACTTTGGACTTGGAAGTCAAGCTTCTATTTTAACAGCTCCGGTTCATTAGCCAGCCCATTCCAAGAGAGTCTCCCTGCCATGCCATTTTTATTGTAGATGACCCTGTTTTGTCCTGTTTCTGCCTCATGGAGGAATTTGATAGAAAATCTGAAGTTACAACACCAAAAAGTCTGCATTATTTTTAATCCTTTTAACTGTTGGGACACAGAATCAATAGCACATATCCAAGAAAAATATTGTGGGTAGGTCTTTCCCTTCCAGAAAATTATGACGTGAACACATTCCTTGTTTTCTATAGAAAGAGGATCTTATTTATTTATTTATTTTGCTTGGGGAAGGACGTTTTGTTTCTTTGGTGCAGTATTGTCAAAGAAAATCACGACGCACACGCCAGTGTTTCGGTTGCAGTCACACGGACTTGGACTCTCCCTATGGAGCTGCTTTGCCGAACGAGCGGTCCCGGAGCACCCGCGCTGCTGTCGCTTGTGTTTGCAAGGCCATTGCCCACAGAGGGCAAGTCCTCCTTGACAAGGAGTTTTGTTGCCTTTCCAGACAGTTCCTCCTCATCTCTTTCCGGCGTGGTTTGTGCAGGGAGTGACCAGCACACCTCGATCTGGTGTGCAGCCAATTTTCTTTTCACTATCATTTTCCCTTAGGCTCAAGATCCCTGTATCTCATTTTCTGTGTGTGGACACTGATGCACCAAAATCCGGGATCCTCTTCCACACTTTTTTGCTGCTTGGCACGATCTCCTGTACATGCTGCAAACATCACAGTAGCTGATAGCGTTTGGTGGCCTTTTGTACCGACATTTCAGCCTCTCACAAACTAGAACTGGCCTTATCTGTTAGCCACAGTGCCTGAAGCTTTTCTTCTAGCTGACTTTCTCTTCCAGCTGCTTACCAGTATGCAAAGGCAGAGATTTCTGAACAACAGGTTTCCTCTTCTGCAGCAGAAGAATGGAATCAGGGAGAATAAAAAAAACTACTGCAGATACAGAACAATACCTATTTTCTTATATTATTAATAGAGTAGGTTATTGATGCTTCCGATTAATTACATCCTGACTTATCAAACAATAGGGATTGTTTCCTGGTGAGACAAAAATATGTCTAATTTTTATTACTGTTTTAGTATTTTCATTGATTCAAAATGTAAAAAAAATCCATATACACACACACAACATCAAACCTTCTCATTGTGAATTGAAGTGCAAGCATGCTCTACCAGATCAGCTCTAATGTTTCACACCACGCACACCTCAGTAGCCCCTTTTTTCTCTCTGTATTTGTAGTCTGGGCAGTGAGTTTTGTTTGCTTCCTTTTTTCTCCTTCTCTCCCTTTCTCTTTCATCTTTCAGCAAGAGAAAAAAGGGAAATAAACAGGGTGGGGAGACTAAGAGTGTATAACAGAAGTTGTCCATTACAAATCCAACTGGAACAAAAATTTTCTGTTGCAGATCACTTCAAAACAGATGTTTCTTTCATAATCATGCAATCAGGAGGAAAATGCAGAAAAAGGAAGTGATCGCATCCTCCCAAACATTATGAGTTTTGTAGCATTCAAAAAGACACATTTTTCATTTTGGAAGAATTGAAAATGTGTCAAGCCCCTCTAGTTATTAATCCATACATCCAGCCTGAACTGGGATTGAAGTGATAACCAACTCAACATCAAGTCTGTACTGGTTACCTGGCAATAGTTTAATGATTATCTTGGATATGATTAATGAAAAATACTATTAAGAACAATCATGTTGCACCACACCCTGAGCTGACTTCCACTCTGTCCTGCAGCCAAGGTCTAATCCGGGCCCTGCAGGCAGCAAGACCCAGGCAGGGCACACCGAGGACCTCAGGAAGAGCAGGAGCCTCTCCTCTTCCAGCAAAAGTTTGATTTTTCTTGTTTTTCATTTTTTTTCTGTGCATGGCAGTGAGATGCAGCCCTCCCGCAAGCCACCAGGCAATACTCTGTTGCTCAGCAACCCCATACTTGCTGAGAAGGCTCTTTTGCAGCCGTAAAACTGGGTTGAAGAGGAAAATGAGGTGACATGACACCCAAAACCTGCCAGGTGACATGACACCCAAAACCTGCCGCTTAGGTTGCCCAAGCAGCAAGGTCCCTACAAGCTGATGCAGGTCAGTAGCAGCGAGGACCCTGGTGGCAACGTCAGCCAAGGAGCAGCACTGCACCTTTTGCTCCTCTGCATCTGGTCAGTTCTGAAGCATTTAGTGATGATTACCCCAAATTAATTCATTGAATAATTAATTTAAAAGGTCTCCTGCTCTTCAAAGCCATTTCCAGTGTACCAGTCATTACCAGAGCTGATAACACATTGGGGTTTGCATTAATGGATTGAGTGGAGACTGGGAGGTGGGTTAAGCAAAAGGTGTATTTCATCCCATCAATACTTGGGAAAATCAGCCTGTCCTTCCCTCACCTCCTCCCGAACCAGCAGCAGAGGAGGGTAGGTTCTCTCCCACCTCAATTTGCAGTTGGAGCCGCAGCCATACCCCTCCAAACCCCCAGGCACTGGGGTCTGCAGAGACCGGGTGTTTTGGGGACCCAGAAGCTCTGCTGCCCACAGGGTTATGGTCAGGAGTGGGGCTGTGCTGACGGGTGGGTTTCCACTCCTCTCATGGCGTGTGGAGAAAGGAGAGATCAGGGCCCAGAGGCTAAATAAACCCTTTAACTTCTGTTGGTAGAAACCACTCCGAAAGCTTTTCTGTGCTTGGTCTGACTTTGATAGGGCAGTACATGCGTCTTGACCCATATTAGGAATTATAACTTCTAGAAAACTAACTAGGCTTGTCCGTTAGGTCCACCGGCTTCATGTTCTCGTGTGGTTAATGATGTTGCATAGTAACGTCTTGTTACAAGGTCTGTGAAGGTCCCATCGGGTCGTTGTGGCCAACCCATCGGCAGCTCCAGCAGACCCTACTGCGATCTGTGCCCTGAAAATCCAATCTGCTGCTCCCACAAGCAGAAGATCTGCAAGGCTACCGCGGACGTGGCCGTTTGCCACCTGACCACGATACCTACATGCCGTGTTACCAGAAGGAAAAGAAAACAAATACAGGTTTGACATTATCCCTTGAACCATCTCCTTAATAGAGATGCTGCTTTCAGAAGCGCAGCCTCTCTCACAACATACATCAAGCCATACTTTCCAGGCTGCCATTTTAGGCTAGCTCAGAGGTACCTGTACTCATTTTTAAGCTTTGTTTTCAGTACTGTGAGCATGACTGAGTGTTTCCTATGCACATGATCTGTGCTCGGGGACAACCCAGTCTGAGCAAAAATGCTTGAGGGAATGAGGGGGCTCGGACCCTGGGGTCCAGTGCAAATGCCAGCAGCAAGCTCAAGGTGAGTATGGCAGACCAGCTCCCACTCTTTGAATAAAAAGTTGCTTTTATAACTTGTCAAGGTGATGCAGGTGTGATATACACAGTAAGAAAACACAATTATGCATGCTGTTCCTAGGGAACGATGAACATTGCTTTACACATGTCTAAACAATGTTAAAGCGCAAGAACACCACAGCCATCAATTAATAGATTAATTCATCATTAGTAGAACAGAAACCCTGCTATCCATGTAGTGGTTTTTTGTGTCAGAGCATGGGGTTTGCTGGGATAAAGGCTCGGTACCAGCCCCAGAGGCTGAAGCCCCCCTCTTTCCATGGGTCGCCATGGGGCGGTGCAGGTTGAGGTGATGGAGACAGGAGCCTGGGTCTCTGCTCTTAAAATTATAACAGCAAATTGAAGAACGAAGGCAGGCAATTAAATTATTAAAGAAACTGAAGGATACGTATTTCATATATTGCACAGTGAGGATAAAGACAGATTGCTGGCATTTAATTTTGGTACCATCCAGGGAATAGCTGGGCAGGGAGCGATGTGAAGATGCCAGCGTTGCAGAGCTACTGGCAGAAAAGAGTGGGAAGGGCTGATTTCTGCAGAGGGGAAAGGAGTAATGTACCGGTAACAGAAAATGCAAGGGATAAACTTCTGGATGTGGGAAGAGGTTGATACTGGTGATTAGCTCTGGTATGGCTCTTTCCACCGGCATATTTCAAAGAGCTTTATACTGGAGTATAAGGCCAATTGTGAACACGGAGCAGTGCAGAGCTGTGCACTGAATGCACTTGCTGGCATACCAGCACTCCCAGTCCCCCTCATTTGCAGCACTGCCAGGGGTCATCACATCCCCCTTCCCTCTCAGCAGGGCTCGTTATCCTCCTCTGGCTCTGCTACACCCTGTAGACAAACCCTAAATGTCACTATCTCCTTTTTGTGCATAGGGACACACCAGGAGATGAAGCAATCGCCCACAAGGATACGGAGTCAAGGAGAGACCCCAGAACTCCCAAGTGCCACAACTAATGAGCGTCTGTGTTTGAAAGAGCTGCCTTGTGCTGTTAGGATCACCCTCCTCCGGCAACCCCTCCAGAAAGCGAGGGGCAATCGCAGAGCTCAGTGTGCATCCCTGCAGCTCACGCATCCCTTAGTCCCATCCGGCTGCAGTTAAATGCTGGAGGGGATAATAAGGGATGGCTACGGTGCACCTTTGTTTTTTGCCTTTATAGGACATGGCTTGCTCACATGGTGTGAGTAGTCCAGCTGAGGGGACGAGAAGTCTCCAAAGCCTCAGCCTGCTCCTCACTGCTCCCATGGTGAGATACAGCCCAGGAGAGCCTCTCACCTCAATCAAAACATGACAGTCGGGGATGGGAGAGGAGCAAAGCCTGATGCCACCGCAGCAGCATGCTACGTGCTGTCCTGTCTGGGGCCAGGGTACAACAAGGGATGCCCCTCCAAGGTCTGCTTTCCCCGTGCCTGTACCCCAGCCGCTCCAGGCCCGGGAGAGGAGTAGTCCTGCACCCAGCATCCAGACCAGGGCAGGTAGCCAGCAGCTCCCACAACTTTCAAGTCTTTGGCTTAATAAGAATAGCTTTTGGGTGCGATTGCAGTAGTTTCTAAGCACATTTGAAACCTCTGGCAAGCTCCTGCGTTAGCCCCCATCCCTTTCTCTAGCATCTGCCCAGTGCCAGAACCATCAGGAAAAGGTATTCAAAAGCACGCAAGTCTCGCTGAAAAGCCTCATTTTTCAAGAGTGGCTTAGAGGCCAAGCTCTTGTGTCACCTGCGTGTTTTGGAAAGCTTCAGCCTACCCTGCCTTCCACGGCATGAAACACTGCGGTGCAATCGCTTCTAAACAACGCTGTTTTCAAGGAACAAAACAGCGATGATTCCACCTGACAGTCTTTTCAACTCTTCTGGGAGAAGGGGAAACTGAGCCAAGAAAGCATCTGAGAAGTCAAGCTGTTGCAAATCTCCAGGAGTAAAGGCTTCTGGTAAAATGTGTGCTTCTGTCACGCTATTACTCCTTCTAAATCAGTTTTTACTAAGTGTCCCGCATATGCCCTTTGCTTCAGCGACAGGATATCCTTCATTTGTCTGCGTAAAGTGCAGATGAGCACTTCTTCATGTTGTTTTCCAAGTCGGTTGATGGGAGGGTCAGCAGGGGCCGAAGCAGCTGCACCAAGTAAAGGAAAGGTAACCATGGCAACCCAAGTTATCTGCATCCTCCATGTATTTCCTTCTCCCCACCCTACATCATATCTTTCCCACCCAAACCTCAAGCCGATAGAGCCAGTGACCAGCTGGCAGGATGGGGACCACGGCAGGGTCTCCCGTACCCAGTGTATCTTGCTGTGTTTCGGGTCTCACTGTTGCAGACTGAGGTCATTAAAAAGAGACCAAAAGCGCAGAGAGGGGTAACTTGCAAAAGGCAGAGCTCTTCGTTACTGTAGATGGGGCGCTGGATATGTTGCCTTTGCTCCAGAGTTGCAGATTCATTGATGCTGCTCCTGGTCTTGGCTCTGAGCTGTAACCCTTCCACAGCAGCAACAGCTTCTCCGTCTGCACCCCACATCAAACCCAGCTACAGTTTTGGCCGGACTTTCCTGGGACTTGACAAATGCAACGCCTGCATTGGGACATCCATTTGCAAGAAATTCTTTAAAGAAGAAATAAGGTCAGAAACTCAGCACAGTAATTTTTAAAGCATTCTGCTTAGTAACTTGAAAGTTGCCTGTTAGTATTTCCAAGTACTTTAATGAACAGCAATGCAAAGAGTATATAGCACCTGGTTGCCATTACAACGCCTAGTATTTTAATTAATGTCTATAAGCTGCTGCTTTGTCTCTTCTGCTTCAGCCCTGAATTATAATTTGAAAGCAGGAGTAAAAGGTGCAACTTTCTGCATAGAGAGTGGCTCTGAAACAATTCAAGGCAGTGATGGGGGAAGGAAAGAGGGAAGGAAGAAATCAGCTTGTTTAGATGTACTGGAAATATTTTACTATGAGCAACTGAGTAAAGGCAAAAGGGGTTTAGCTTTGTACGCTCCCAACGGACTATGTTAACTACAAACACATAAACATGCTATATAATTTCTACCAGGTGCAACAACACAAATTTCACGTGCAGAATTTCACGTGTGTATTAACTAAGATCAAAAGCAATCTGTACCTGCCTGAGGCACGAGGACTTTTGCACATTAAGTTACCTACGCGCTGGAAAATAGATGGGGCTAGACGAGTAGTACGCTTTTGGGAGGTTTCTGTGAGAACTTGAAGGCAGAGGCAGAAATTGTATCTGCCTCGAAGTCGATGAGACATACGCTGTCCAAGCAGCCGTTGGACTGATCCAATCAGTTTTAGGCTCAAAAGCAGAGCGTAGCTGATGACAGCAGGGAAGATGTTGCAGGTGTATTTGAGGAGAAAGTTAAAGGCAGTGCTTGGCAGAGGAAGGGTTTATTGGGTCTGATATGATTTATAGAGCCATATGCGCTTTCTTTTATAGATATGAAAGCCTGGGGGAGAAGAAATGATTATAGTAAAATTGTATTTTTAATGCTATAATGTAAGTAGTATAATATTGGACAAATCACCATTTTTATCTTAAACTATCCTATAAAATGTAGCACGGTAAAACCATAATGGTTTGTCTGGGATGGACTTGTAAGACCGAACATCCATCCTTCCCTTACTGCCGCTGGAAAAAGGCTTTGCTACCCCAAGGCACCCCTTGCCGTGGCACACTTGGGGTCCCAGCCCTCGGCGCTTTGCCCTCTTGGCTTTCCATCTCCCCCGACTCGTGCCGAGGACAGTGCCGGGGCGTGCAGTAAGGAAGGTGCAGAGGCACTAAGGAGGGCCAGACCAGCAGTGCTGGGTTTCTCCCAGCCCAGCCCGGGCTCCTGTCCCAAAACCAGAACCGATTTGCAATCAGCGTGTTCAGTGGGCTGACACGGGCTGGTGTGGGTCTGCAGGGGCTGGGGGTGCATTCGGGGTACGGGCTGCCCAACATTTTATTCTCTGCAGCAGGGTGGCACAGGAGCTGGTCCTGCCCCGTGCCCCAACCTGCTGCGGCCCCTTTGCCTGTGCAGGGTTTTGAGGGACCTGCTGTCGGGTACAAAGCAGCGCCCATGCATGCAGCGTGTCACGGGTGCATCGTTTCGGTTACTCCCACTTAGCTGCTGGGGAGGTTGGGGCCGTGCACCTTCCTTCAGCCCTGCCGAAAATGCCAGTAGCCTTCTGAAGCGAGCAAGTGCCTCTGGCTGGCCAGTGGCCAACTGCATGCTGCACCGGGATGCGGGAAAGACATGCTTCGTGAGCGAAAACAGGAGACCCCCACGCCGGCTTTCCTCCGGAGAACAGCGGGAAAGGGGTGCAGAGGGTCTGAGCAGGGTCCGGGAGTGCAGAACCACAACCACGTGGGAGCACGATGCTTCTGCCTCAGGGAAGGTGGAGGGGCTTCCTAAACCAGAGACTTTTGGTTCCTCTCCTGCCAGCCCACCATCAGCTTCCCACAAGCAGTGCAGCCCACAAATAAGTGATAACGCACAGTTCTGCTCCGAGCGCTTCGCAAAGGGCAACTTTTTAAAAATGTTCTCCTGAGAGTCAGTCAGCTTCAGGCTTTTCTTTGCAGGGGTTAAACTTGTTCTCCCACTTGATGCCTTGAACAGCCAGAATTTTTTGGCAAGTGGAAGGTTAAATGGGAGAAGTTTCAGTGGCACTTACGCTCTTTGATCCACCCCCGTCGTGTACCTCTTCACATATTCACAAAGGTGGATGGCACTTGGCCCTTCTCTGTGTTAATCCTCATTAGAATATGCTTCATTAATTCTCCATCATTTCCGGGAGCTGTGACACGCATTCACACTCGACTAACGAGTAAGAAGATGTGGGGTTTGTTCCCAGAACGGCTGGTGACTCATCTTGCGCTCTAATGTTCTTTACTTCCCTTGTCTTTGCCCAACTTTATCCATTTCAGCCCTCTGTAAATGAGACTACCAAAGCCTGCCTACCAACCGCCCTGAGAGCAGAGCGCAGCAAAAGTTTTTGTAAAATACTAGATTTTCAAAGCTCTGCGAAGCTGAGCTGACCAAAATTATTTGCAGACTTGTGCCAATGCTGGTGATGAGCCTTGGCCAAAAGTAACGGGAAGGAAGTCTGAAAAAGCTGGAACGCTTCAAATTGATGGGGTTTTATATGGCATTTCTTTATTTTTGGTTTTAAGACTTATTTTAAAGACTAAATTAAAAAAAAATGTGAAACTCCAAATGCAAGCAAAAAGTATTTTGGCTGAAACAAAATGCTTCAATTCATCCAGGAAAAAAGAAAAACAAGTTTGATTTTCTTCAGCATTTAGTTCTAGGTTGATCCAAAATCTGTGATCTGTGACTCAGTTATTCACAGAGATCTTACTGAAAGTCTTCATTAAAGCACGTTCAGGCCCTTAGCTAAAAGGCTTCGTAGGAGAGTGAATTATGGTTACAGCACAACTTGATGATGAATCTTGAAAGTATCCAGCAAGTGTGCCAGGCCAGTGCTGCGCTGCCCAGAAACGATGCCAAATACAGAATTGCTGCAGCCCATGTCGCGTTCCCAGGCCTGCCTGGCTCTCCCCCGGCAGCTCTGCAGAGGAAATCGCTCCATCCACGCTCAAATTAACGCTCAGCCCTGGATTTCACACATCCACGCGCTGCTTGCACGCGGGAGGCGGTGCTTTCCTCCTATCTGCCCGACGGGAGCTCCCCTGAACGCACACGCTTGAGCCAAACCACGAGGCACATTTGTGCTTAACTTTAAAAAAAAAGAAAAAAAAAAGAAAGAAAGAGAAACCCAGCCCAGAGCCATCTCTTCCCTGTACGTGCCTGGCACACTGCGCCTGCTTTGCAGATTAGGCACTGGGAGGGGTCGTCATGCACGACAACTCACAGTGAGGCATAGAAATCATTCTCTGCTCTTTAGTCCCAGCTCAAAACTAGACCAAAAAATAATAATAAAAAAACCCCACCAAAAAAACAAGGCGTTTATTTTCATATCAGATGCCCTAATCGTAGAGAAACTTTAATTTCATATTGGGCAAAATGCCCAAATGACCAAAAAGCCTGAACCCCCCCCCAACCTGCTCACACAAGGGGCCAGGCTCCTCCACTTCTGGTCAGCCTACATCTCCACAGCAAATTTTTTGAAGGAGACATGTGGTTAGAGCCGAAAGCCAAAGCAGGGGAAGCGCCAGCATTTCAGGGACACTGGCTGTCCCCCGCCCCAGGCACCCGTGCTCGCGCCGGAGCTGAAGGTCCGTGGTGGGGACGGGGAACGAGGTGCTGCCTTCAAGAGAGGTCATGAGGAGGAGACTGGTCGGTCTCTCATCACCGAGGGCAGCTAGCATCACCGTGTCAGTTATTTGCCTGCAATCAGAGGAAATTAATCCCCCCAAATTTTCTCTGTGGCAATTTCCCAACTGGAAGTCAAAAGGAAAGATCAGCTTCAGCTTTCAGATTTGTTAATGTCTTTTCATCTAACTCCAGCTTGCTGATCCTACAGGGAACCTCTTGCCTCTCCTGTTTCACTTCTGAGCTATATGAGCTTTAATTTATGGTGAGATTACATTAGGACGAGCTTTCTTACCCACTTGGGCAGGGAGGTTAGGGCAGGAGGTTTTACAAGCAGCGAATGCATGACGTTGGCCAAACGAAAGGCCAGAGTTCAGCCCCTTTCCAAAAACAGGTTACAGACAGACTTACAAACCAGGCACCATGCTCCTCAGCTCCGGCATGTGCGATGCGTGTGTGGGCAGGGCTGAGGGGGCTGCTGAAACAAAAAAAAGTCGTCACAGCCTAATTACCCAGCCCATATGCTCCCCTCCTGTGCCTGTGTAGGGGGAGCAAACCAGTGCAAGATCTCCATGGCTACAGTGGTGCCGCACGCCCAGGGCACGCGTCCTCCCGTCCCCCCCATCACACCGCTGCCTGGGGACGTCTCTCATCCCAGCTGCTAAAATACAGCCAGTGACATCGGGGGGACACCTGTTGACTCCAGTACCAAGTAAAGCCACCACCTCAAAACAAAAGGTCATTTTGATGTTCCCAAATACATTTATGGTCAGGAGGTTTTGTTCTGCAGGGTCACTTAAAGTGTTGAGTACCTCTTTTTTGGGCCCCTTTCTCCAGAATTAAGAAAATTTAAAAATGCTGGGGATTCCTTGTGAACCAAAACCCTGGAGCCCTCTCCTGTCCTTCCCTCTATGTGGCCCAAAAGGCCCCATTTGGGTGTTTCACCCCCCACCCCGTGGTACAGTTCATGACAAGGGATGGTTTAAGTGGGAAGCAAAAAAGACAGGACATTTTTCCCAAAGCACATTTCCTCATCCGACGGCTTCATCCCACTCACCTCACCCCAGCACCCAGGTCCACCTACCCAGGGCCACTTGGCCTTTGCCACACGATGGCAGAAAGCCCCTGGGGCCGGCGTGTGGTGGAGCAACCGCGCTGGTGCTGTGCGGGTGTCCATGTGGCTTGTTAACCCGCTCTCCGTGGGGCTCTCATTTTGGTTTGGCAGGTTTGACACCTGGCTTTCTTCTCATTTAAAGCTGCCCCCCAGCTACCTGCTCAGCTACTCGGGCAACTACACCGACGATGCCAAGAGCTGGCGACTGGTTGACATCACCCGACTGACCTCCAAGTACCGGCACGACCGGGCTGACCAGCGCATCTGCACCTCCCTGCTGAAGACAAAGACCTGCAGCCTGGAGCGTGCCCTGCGCCGTACACACCGCTTCCAGAAGTGGCTACGGGCCAAGCGCCTCACCCCCGACCTGGTCCAGGTCTGTGCCCCACAGCCCCTGTGCCCCACAC
>NW_009624753.1:8906-9241 GCF_000690535.1 Cariama cristata | reverse complement strand
AGTGGAGCTGAGGGAGGCATGGTTGCATGTTGCGGGGTGGGGGGTGAGTTTGGGTGATGGATAGCCCTCTCCATCCTAGCTCAGCCGGTGGAGAGGAGGCAACCCCGTGTCCCCCCAGCCGAGCCCGCCTGCCGCAGGGGAGAAGCAGCCTGACCAGGGCTGGGGCTCGGGCCCGGGAAGGTGGGCACCAGCTCCGGGCTCCTGGCGTAGGCTGAGGCTGAAGGCCCCTGGAAAGCCGTAGTGCCTGCTGGCTTCGGGCACGGGGTAAACACAGGGCCACGCACACAAACATGGTGACAGCTCCGGTGGGGAGCTGGCTTTTTTTCCAGTTTTCC
>NW_009624753.1:1001-8868 GCF_000690535.1 Cariama cristata | reverse complement strand
TGGCACAAAGTTGTACCCAAAAGGGCAGCCTGTGCCTTGAAAGTGATTTTGCTCCAGGCCAGGGACTGGCGCAGCTTGGAGCCTTCCGCTTGTGGCCGACAGAGCAAGTGGCACAGGCACTTGGAGCCGGAGCCTCGATTCCCCATCTCCCTGCCATCTATAGCAAGTGATCTCAGGCACAAAGCAGCACACTGCCCTTTCTGTCGCAGTCCTGGGGTGTCACAGGCGAAGCCAGGCCAGGCACATCACGGGGGGGGACATATCACTGCCATCAGGCAGACGGGCAGCCATGGCACGGGGAGACGGACACACGGGCAGGGCCAGGGGGGCAAAGCAGGCAGGCTCCAAGGGAAAGTGGGCATCCGAGTGCTGCCTATGCTGAGGGATGCCACAGGCAGCCAGGGATGGTCACGGGGCAGGCGAGTGTGTTTTGCAGCTCCTGGCTTGCATCTGAGAGCTAAAGACCCCTCCCAAATGTACAGGCATGCCCCTGCCCCATCCAAACAACAGCAAAGCATCGCAATAACCACGGGCAAGGGGCAGGCACCAGGGTGGAGGCTGGATATATTCTAAGCAAGGCCCTGAGAGGCAAAGGAGGAGTATTGCAGTACTTCTTCCTCTTTCGAGAGAGAAGCGGCTGTGAAAAAGGGACTTCAGTTTTCCTTCTATAAAGGCAACTGCTTCCTCCTGCTGCACCCGCTCAGCTTTGCTGAGTGCTAAAGTACATGCCTTGAGTTTTTCCCCTTCTGTTACCCCGTGGAGCAGCACGTCTGAGGATGGAGAGTGGCAGACCCCACGCTGCAGCCGCAGTAGCAGGAGCAGTGCTGGGATTGGTGCCTGAGCTGCACCGAGAAGGACTCACCCGAATCACTGACAGCCCCCCACGGCAGGTCGCCCTGAAGCCAGCACCCTCCCGGGGGGGCAAGGTGCAGGATGACACATGCTGGACAGAGAAACTTTTTTTTGGAGCAAAGCTAGACTGTACTTCGTCTAGAAACCTTGGGAGAGGGGGCAAATTTGCATCGCTTCCACGCAGAGCATCCCTCACCTGAGCTTGTGGGCCACGGGCAGGGACAACTCCTCCCCGGGCATCGCTCTCCTCCAAGGCAGCACTGCAGGGGGCTGGGGAGTGGGGCAAGGTGGGCTGCCAGGCTCTCCAGCCTTGCTGAAGTGTCCAAGTGTCCACAGCAAAACTGTGCTGCCCTCACAGCAGTACCATGTGAAAGGGAAGGAGTCGAGAGCTTAAAACTTCCATTTGCTGAGCTGGGTGAAAAAGCAACCGGCAAAATGTGGTTCTGTGGTATCTCAGATCTGCTGCAAAGTTAAATCATTAGCTGAGCTCAACTCCTTCTCCTTAAAAGGCTCTTGATGTGCGATACGGTTATCCCTACCCTGTCCTCTCTGAAACTGAACTCCTGCTGAGCTGGCTGGGTTGCACTCACACATATATGCATGCACACACGCATACACACACACACACACACACACGCACACACATGCCCACACAGCACACAGCACCATGCGGCGACTCTGGCTGGGGCACCCTGGCCTTGCACCAATCCAGTTTCTCCGGGATGCTTGAATTTCCCCGTGCAGCACTGGGAAGCTGAGCTGAGCCCAGCTCCGGGGTGCCTCTGAGCCGAGCTGGGGGCCCAGCCTGGGGGGACATGACGAGGGACAAACTCCCTGGGACGTTTCATCCGCCCCTGCAGTTTTTTAGTTCTGAGGACAGAGCACAGGAGGCTGCAGGGAAGCCCCGACCTTTGCACAGCAGCTTCAGGATTGCTCTGCTCCTGTTTTCATGGTTCTTTGGTTTTGTAAGTCAAGCAGCGAAACCTAAACTGGGATATAAATGACAGCATATAGGCTTGACTACACAGAGGAGCGTAGCAATGCAGAGGCCCTGGAGCCTACCCCCCCGCCCTTCCAAATTTCAGCAGCGATCACTATTTAAGGTTGGGCACATGCTCTGCAAAATGGCTGCCGGTCTTACAGTGGTGTGAGGTGAAAAACAGCCTGTGGCAACAACATTGCAGTCATACAGCCTGTGTGAGTTTGTACAAGAGACCCCCTCCAGCCCCCAGCCCTGTTGTGTGGGCCACCACAGGTTCTGGGGTGACCCCCCCCCAAAGCCATCCAGCCCCGCGGAGCCGGGGATCCCCTTCATCCCAGCCCTCCTCAGAGCCGAAAGCCGCAGGAGCACCTCTGCCTGCCCCCCAGCCCCACGCTGCTGCCCCTCCTCACTGTTTGCTGGGCAGACGCATGTTGGTAACCCCCCATGAGCCATCAGAGGGGGATTCTTGGGGTACCATACATCACTGCAAATACTCACCTGCAGCACTGCTCTCCTGGCTTTTTTACCCCCTTCTCTCTTTTCGGAGGTGTTAACAGCACTCCAGTCTTGATGCCTGGCACAATGCCCACCCTGGTTCACAAAGCTACAGTCACCCAGCGGTGTCTGTACTGCCCTCTCCGCAGTTTTTCCTACATAACAACACCAAGGAAAGCTAATGGGCTCAGGTACTTTTTGTCTTACAGAGCAGAGAATTACGACAAACCATAATGTGCTTGAATCAAAATGACAGACCGTGAAGTAATGTTTTTTCACTTTACGCTGCCTGCCCTGCCTGACCCGACCATCAGCCGGGCTGCCTGCCACAGTGATTATTTCACCTGCCACAATGAAAAATCTTTATTAGATGCAGCAAAGTCTTCAGTCTTAAAATCCAGCCGACCTCAGAGATGAGCGGGATTTGGCTGGGGGCCATCCTTGCAGGGGCGGGCGCACCAGCGGCGGTGTACCCCCCAGCCCCCCGCTGCTTTGCCCAGGAGCTCATCACCTCAAACCACGCTGGGTGCTTCTCTTGGAGGGGAAGAACAACCACAAAGCGGGTTGGTTTCAGCACAGATATTGCCCACAGTGCCTACAAAGCACAGCCTGGAAGATGCTGAAGGCAGGCAGACAAAAGTAGTACCAAGGTGAAAATCCAGCCATTTTCAGCCCCTCTCTCTAGGATGTACTGTTTGAAACAACTGACCAGCACCTCCACCTGCCCTCAGTAGATGTACCAGCACCGTGGCGGTTTGGCCTCTGAGCCCAGTACACATCGCTTCCCTCCCAGCACATAGGGAGCTGCTCGCTGAGCTGGCAGCTGGTCCATCCTCGGAAAGGATGGGTGTTAAGGTCTCCCAGAACCACCTCTCAGACCTGCCGCCTCTTCGACCTGGTACCTCATCATCGGAGATGTGCTTCAGTAAACCTGCTGGCAGTGGGGATGGGCCCTGTAGCTTTAGGACAAGAGGAAACGGTCTCAAGTTGTGCCAGGGGAGGTTCAGGCTGGATATTAGGAAGAACTTCTTCACTGTAAGAGTCGTTAGGCATTGGAACGGGCTCCCCAGGGAGGTGGTGGAGTCACCATCCCTGGAGGTGTTCAAAAAACATTTAGATGTGGCGCTTCAAGACATGGTTCAGTGGGCATGGTGGCGTTGAGTAAACGGTTGGACTTGATGATCTTTGAGGTCTCTTCCGACCATAACGATTCTATGATTCTATCTATGATTCACAGGGCATCCTTAGTTTCTTTCTTTTGGGGGCGAACGAAACCCTTGGATTCAAATGGCCAGGAGCTGCAGATCCATTGACACCTGCATCCCAGTCTTTCTTCCTGGAGCCCACCCTAAACCTGGTCGTTTGGTGAAGCTGCACCCAGGCAGCGGCACACAGGGCAGGAGGCGGCTGTGCTGCTGAGCTGTGCCGTCCCCTGGGCTGGCTGAAGAGAAAGCAGTGAAGAGAAGTTGTCTTCCAGAGGTCATCTTTATGTCAGAGCAAATTCTGGGTGTGTCTGTGCTAGAACACGCATGCATATGCATACATGGGAGTTTAAAATGCATCATGTACTCTGCAGTAGGGGAAAAAAAAATCACAGCTGAGTGCAGCTAGACTTTGTGGGAACTACTCATAATCAGATATAAAAATGTGGGTATTTAATCAAAGTAAAGAAGCAGCTTTCCATATCAATCACAAACAATACGTCAGGTTGTCTGCCAGCTCTTTTTCTCTGTGGTGATAAGACACTGCAAAGGACTTAAGATATTCTCAGATAAATCAGTATCTCCTGTGTTCTGAGTACATGGTCTTCAAATTTTTCTTCCATCGACAGTTTTTGTCTGACAGTTTTACAGCTCCAGCTCCTTTTCTGCTGTAGGGATGTTTCCATCAGTCTGCTGGAAGGGGAGGACGCGCTCCACTGAAACGCTCAAGCAGGTGCTGAACTTTACGCTGTTGAATAGCCCTGCCGAAATCAAAAGGCCCCACTGTTCGGTTTTGGTGGATCAGGGCTTCATTAAATCATAGGAAGCTGCACCAATGGTTGATACAAACATCGCAGCACCCAGCCCTGCTCCTCTGCTCTTGCCCGTACGCCTGAAATGGTTCCTCAGAAAACAAGCAGCTGTGATCATCACGTGCAGTGCGTGTCCACACCTGTGTTAGGAGGATGAGCTCTGACCTTGGAAAAAACCCTTATTACAACTTTCATGCATTTTCTGCCACCGTGATTTCTGTTCCTACTGTATACTCTTAAAGGTCTCAGCTTTTGCATTGCAAACTCCTGGAGGCAGCGAGGCTTTCTAACTTTGGTTGCAAATACTTGCATACAGACTGAGCTGCAAGAGACTTTCTCCACCATTTACCTCTTACTTAACACAGTTCTCTTCTGCTGTGCTCATTTTTTCTCACTTCTCCTCCAAAGGGAAAGTGACAGAGTCAGCCATGACGTGCCTGCAAGTGCTGCGAGACAGAATCCATAACCATCCCTTCCCCTCCCTCTTTCTATGGTTTTAGATAATTAGTCAAAAAAATATTTCCTTCATAAGGCTACCCCAGAGGAGAGAAGTGTATGAAGACTTGTAACTAGAAATGAGGAGAATTAGTTTTGACAAATGTTTTATCCTTTGGGGGGAAAAAAGAAAAAAGTGGTTTTTTGGCTGTTGTGAAACAACACTCCAGTTGGGGTTGAGTTTCTCAGGGAGTTTTGACCAGCTATGGGCGTTCAGGCCTTGCTCCACGCAGCCGATGGCCAAGGAGGGAGAGGTTGGGACCTCACTGAGGCTGGCAGGGAGGCAGAGGAGGGGATGTGGGAGGTCCAGTCCCCCCTTCCCACCTCCAACCGGGAGAGCGGTACACTCCTCCTTTCCTTGTTTCTTCGTTTCTTTGTCGTGGCTGGGTAATTAAGTGGTTTATGCCAAATGAACAGCTCACAGAAGAAGGACTGAGAGGGACCTACCTCAGAGTTACCAAGTGACTTTGGGAGATCCTGACTCAAATCTTTGCTCTCAGCGTGAAGAATGGCAGGGAGCAATGTGAGCTCCAGTGCCCTTTCCTCTGAAGCACGTCTCCCAGTCGTCAAAGTATAAAGAAAACCCGAAAGAGTAAATTTGGCTCCTGGGGTCATTTGGAAGAAAAAGGCTTAGCAAAAACCTGATTCCCTTCCCCAGCAGAAGCATGGCAGGGCAGCATCTCTATGCCACTATGGGCAACTCTCTGTATGTCTACTCTCCTTGGTTACTAAGGAAGACTGACTTCAAGAAAAAAGGTATTTTTGACTACGAAGGTATAAATTTCCATCCCATTTATCCCAGCCATAGATTGCTTGTGCAATTTTACAAGCCAAACCTCCAAATCAGAAAGGTGAAATACAGTGATGGTTGACTCCATTAGCCCAACTGTTCTTTATCTGTTGCTAGTATTTGCAAAAAATATGCACAGGCTATTCAGATTTGGTTTCGATATTTAATGCGCAAGTTTATCAGAGAGAGAATATATCCTGTGCTTGTACCCATATACAGTGTTTATTTACACTTTTAAAGCGTGTTTACTGACCTTAGCAAATGGTATTTCCAAGAAAGCTGCTCACGGGTTAAACAAATAGTGAAGTGATCCGAAGACATTATTTAACGAGGGAAGTGACTCACTGGCTTAACGACAGGGAGGCCTCCACCAGCGAGCCGGGATGCCAGGGCTGGAAACCCAGGCGGAGGGAGGAGGCCCACGGGCGCGGAGCAATGTGGTGCCGCGCAGTCGGGGCAGAGATGAGGTTTGCAATATCCATGGCTGTGCCATAAAGACTGGGTACCATTTTGGAAACCTGAGTTGTGAACAGGCATTTTTGGACGGTGCAGGTTTTTTTTCCTAGGAGGGGTTTGCTGTCGAGATCCCCCCCGTGTGCCCGTACCCTTCTTCAGCAGCTGTGCCGCAGCAGGCAGAGGCGCAGCGGGCAGAGCACAGAGGTGCCAATCCCCCTGGCATGGGCCAAGCACATTGCGACATCTCAGGCTGGAAAATAAAAACCTTTGTCATGTTTTCCCCTCTCACCAGGGCCTGTCTAGCCCAATGCTGCGTTGCCCGTCCCAGCGTCTCCTCGACAGGATAGTGCGGCGCTACGCTGAGGTGCCAGATGCTGGCAGCATCTACATGGACCACCTCACCGACCGGGACAAACTGCGCCTGTTGTACACCCTGTCAGTCAATTCACACCCCATCTTGTTACAGGTACGTACCACCTTGCCCCAGCTTGAAATACCATCCCACAACTCCTTGCAAGCAAATCCGCGCATGAGATGTGCACCAGCCCCCAGCTGCAGAGGCATCCCAGCCCTGGGCTTTGGCAAGCTCCTGAGCCTTCATAAAGCGTGTTTCTTCTCTGGGCTTGGATGGCTGAAGCCAGGCAGATTCCTGCAGTGCTCCTTGCAGCAGCCTGTGGAGTTGTGGAGAGATATGGATGCCCAGCCCCTTAGGTAAACCAGAACCTAGACGGGTTATTGCATAGCGCACTGTGAAAGGCAGGGTTTTACATGTCCCCAGTACTTCAAAGAGTTATGTTTTCTTTGCTAAAGTACTACTTAAAATCACAGCCTGTTTATAAAAGAGAAAGAGCATGCTTTAGTGTGGGAGGACCAAGATGCAGCATTGAGGTTGAACATGGAGTTGGGGAGCACTGATTTCCCAGGCTCCATGTGCCAGTGCTGTTTTTTTCCATTTGCATGCCACTGGTACCTTGCTCCATGGCAAAGTGCAGCTTTGCAGAGCTATTTGGTAGAATCCCAAATACAACTGAGCTCTGAGTTTGAAGGCAGAGAGCCAGGACGCCTCACGTCCCTTCCTTGGTCCCATGCCTGGCACGTGGCTCCTCTCTTTCCTTACGCTTGTCTCCAAGGGAGTATCCTCACCTTTCCCTATCACCAACCTACCTTTAGTCTTCATTGCTGTTTCTTGCAACCCTTTGAGATGCCACGAAGAAGAGAGGCAGCAGGAGCATCTACCTCCTGCCCCAGGCCACCGTTGCCCTCAGCAGCACACGGGGCTCTGCCTGGTCCCAGGGATGGGGAATGGTGCTGGTGCTCTGGGGGTCTCCCGCAGGTCATTCAGCCACCCCGGCCACCGCTCGTTGGGGCACGAGCTGCGGCTCTCAGCACTGTAAAGATATGAGAACGCAGCTTAAAGAGGTGACAAAAATACATTGAAGAGAAATGGCTTGATTTTGCATGGGTGCCCCAAATGCCTTCACAGCGGAAGGGAGAAGCAGCCTTAAACGTGAAACTGGACGAGTTCATAACCATGCCTTGGCAGGGTCCGGGGTGCTGGGGGGACAGACCGATTATAATGTAAATGGCAGAGAGCTTAGGTTGGCACGGCTCAGCAGTCAGGCGGTTTGGCTTCCACCTGGGATAACTGCGCTCCTAGCACGAGCTCCAGTGATGCAGGGAGCCCAGCCCAGGCGTCCCCACTGTAGCAAACACCCCGCACTTCTGTCCCTGAGACTGCAAAGTCTCTTACAAAACAGCCAGGCAGTTCTTACAAATGAGCAAA
>NW_009624753.1:0-991 GCF_000690535.1 Cariama cristata | reverse complement strand
CCCCCCCCTCCCCTCCAAGCCGTGACTTCAGCTATGCAGTGCTCATGAAGAACCCATCAAGGGCTCCATAAAGACACCTAAAATTAGCTCTTCTGTGGCTAAAATTTTCATGAATTTGAAATCTATTATTATCTTGGACTTTCTGGTTAGTCTCCCTCACGGAATAAGTCTTGAAATATCAGATTATTATTCCTTAATTAAAAAGAAAAAGAGAAAAAAAAAATAAAAAGAAAGCAGCGTAGCTACTGCAGGATGGGACAGTGCCTTCTCCGGTGCCGGGGCAGGCTGGGGTGAGGAAGGGTTGGGGGCTGCTTTAGAAAACAAAACAGGACACGGGCACTGCTGCTCGAGGTTGGCCAGGGTACCTTGAAAGTCCTCTGGGAGGAGGGAGGTGGGTCCACGGGCGGAGGGCAGGGGCGATCCCCCCAATCCCGCTCTCCCCGGCAGATCTTCCCTGACGTGGAGGGATGGCCCTTCCCGCAGTACCTGGGCTCCTGCGGACGGCTGGTGGTCAGCGCCAGCACCCGGCCCCTCCGCGACTTCTACGGCGCAGCCCCCGAGGTGGTGGCTGACCGGGCCCTCCAGATCCTCGCCGTCCTCCGCTCCATGGGCACCAACGACCTCAACTACTTCTTCTACTTCACCCACGTGGACGCTGGCACCTTCGGCGTATTTAGCAACGGGCATCTGTTCATCCGGGATGCCAGCATGCTGGGGATCATCGACAAGGAGGAAGGTACTCAGCAGGCTCCGTGGCTGCACGTCTGTCGCAGGAGGGCTTAGTGAGGCACGGGAAACAAATCTTTCACCTGCTACGCTCAGCTCTGCCGCTGATTTTCTTTTTTTTTTTTTTAATCAACCAAACACCGCTTGCTAAATTAAATGATGAAAAGTTCACGGAGAGATTTACCGACAGCAAAAGCATCAGCAGTTCTTGCCATCCTGGCTCTGAGTTGGGAAGGCGACAGGCGTTTTTTCTATGCAGTCGGTG
>NW_009624752.1:50524-60589 GCF_000690535.1 Cariama cristata | reverse complement strand
CTTCTCCTCAGGGCTGCTCTCGATCCGTTTCCCACCCAGCCTGTATTTGTCTGTGAGATTGCCCCTACCTGTGTGCAGGACCTTGCACTTGGCCTTGTTGAACTTCGTGAGGTTCTCACAGGCCCACCTCTACAGCCTGTCCAGGTCCCTCTGGATGGCATCCATTCCCTCAGGCGTGTCAACTGTACCACTCAGCTTGATATCATCTGCAAACTTGCTGAGAGTGCACTCAATCCCACTATCACTGGGATTTGATATCATTGATGAAGATACTAAACAGCACTGGTCCCTGCACAGACCCCTGAGGAACACCACTTGTCACTGATCTCCATCTGGACATTGAGCCATTGATCACTATCCTGTGGATGTGACCAACCAAACAATTTGTTTTCCAGCTAGCAGTCCACCCATCAAATCCATCTCTCTCCAATTCAGAGAGAAGGATGTTGTGCAGGACCATGTGAAAGGCCTTACAGAAGTCCAGACAGATGACATCCATAGCTCTTCACTTGTCCACTGATGTAGTCACTCCATCATAGAAGACCACCAGGTTGGTCAGGCAGGACTTGCCCTTGATGAAGCCGCACTGGCTGTCTCGAATCACCTCCCTGCCCTCCATGTCCCTCAGCACAGCTTCTAAGGGGATCTGTTCCAGGACCTTCCCAGGCACAGAGGTGAGGCTGACAGGTTGGTATTCCCAGGGTCCTCTTTTCTACCCTTTTAAAAATGGGTGCAATGTTTCCCTTTTTCCAGTCACCAGGGACTTCACCGGACTGCCATGACTTTTCAAATATGATGGAGAGTGTCTTGGCAACTACATCAGCCATCTCTGTGCTTTGTTTTGTCTTTCTAATTGTTTCATATTGGATGTCAAGAAGACAAGTCTGATGTTACATTAGAAACCTTCATGACAGGGAAAATTAAAAAGACAGCTCTCATCAGAGATTCTTGCAGAGACCCAAAGTCCTCAGCAGTTTACAGGTTTTGAAAGATTTAAGTAGTGACTGACCTCAGTCCTTTTCTCTGTTCAGCAGACTCTGATACCCTTGAAGAAGGGTATCTCTGTGCTTTGTTTTGTCTTTCTAATTGTTTCATATTGGATGTCAAGAAGACAAGTCTGATGTTACATTAGAAACCTTCATGACAGGGAAAATTAAAAAGACAGCTCTCATCAGAGATTCTTGCAGAGACCCAAAGTCCTCAGCAGTTTACAGGTTTTGAAAGATTTAAGTAGTGACTGACCTCAGTCCTTTTCTCTGTTCAGCAGACTCTGATACCCTTGAAGAAACAAATTTTAACAACTAAATTGTCAAGACATGGAACAATAGTCTCTAACAGTCAAATTTCTTGCACAGTATTCCAATTACCATGAACAAAAACCTAGATTCAGTTTGCATAATTGTTCTTTAAGACTAAAAGAAGGTATTAATTGCAGGTGAAACGGGAATAGTTCATGCAAAAGACCACAATTAACTAGTACTTGTAATCAAAGAACTTCAGTATTTACTGCCAACAACTGAACAACAAGCCTGTTTGATCTGCAGAACATAGGCCTTCCAAAGCTTTTTCCTTTCAGAAATCTTTCTTTCTCAAAGGCAGATAAGCCTCAAGATATCTGTGAGCATAGCCTACAGACAGAATCAGTTCCTAAAATTTGGCTTGCTATGAACTTACTGGTTGCCGTATGGTTGAAGAAAGAGATAGATCTCATTTAGCAATGTAATATTCAAAGACAAGACTGAGGACCGTCAAGATTTACTAAGGACTAATTTGGTCCTGATTATTGTAAATATCCTGAGATGGAGTAAATCAGCAAATTCATTGAAATAATTGTTCAG
This sequence comes from Cariama cristata, assembly GCF_000690535.1. NCBI lineage: Eukaryota > Metazoa > Chordata > Aves > Cariamiformes > Cariamidae > Cariama > Cariama cristata. Next base: position 58,751 of record NW_009624752.1, on the reverse strand, counting down.
GATCTGATCTTCCTCCTTTCAGCTTTGCCATTATGGTATAAACTATTTTAGGATTTGTGTCCTAGTGGATGGGATGACTTCATGGTACCTTCCTTGAACATAATGTTATTCATACAGAAGTCCAGATTCCTCCTAGTTATTTTGATTAAGTTAGCAAAAACTGTAAAGAGCAAATCATTGTTCTCAATCTGCAGTCATGTTCCATTAAAGGTTAAGGGAATCAGAAACCATCGAATGATTACTACCAAGATACTTACACTCACGATGAAAATACCTGCAGTGCAGAGAGCCACAACAACCCAGAAATAGAAGTGACCTTTTTATTAGTGTTGCCAAGGGTAACATTTCAAAACACTCACAGCAGGAACCTTAATGATCACATATTGCATTATTGGGGAATTCAAATATTATGATCCAATTCTCTATAACATGAATATAGTCTTGATGGAATGAATCAGTTTCCTGTTTCTTTTTTTAAACTCTCTTTCCTTTTGCCTAGCAACCTGCCAAGTTCTGAACACTAAAAATTACTGTGTCTTTTGCAGAAAATGTTTTTTTCTTGCCTTTCCAATACTAATCAGAATGAATAGTTTACCCTAAGTTAGCCCTATATTCCTATGTTTAATTAGATAACAACCATTGTTTCTTTCAGTATTACAGCCTTCAAACCTGTTTTAAACTGCAGTTTAGAAATTCCTTCAGGATGAGTTCTGATGGCAGAAAAATTGGATTGTCCAAATATCTTTGCCATGTACTTTAGATTTGTGTGTCCCAGGAAGAATGACAATGTGCGCCAGAGCTGTTTGCCAGTATATGTTGCCTTGTATTTGAAGTAAACGTGTTTTTTGACTGGCTTATAAACAACTATTTTCAAAAATATGAATATACTCACTATTCTAAGATTATACAAGGTTTGTATCCGTAGTCTTGCTTCTTGCATGTATAGAATGATAATAAACAAACATGAAGAAACAGTAAAAGTTAATCTGACTGCCTTCTGGATAGCACTGGTCTTTTGAACCTCTCTTTCCTCTATTAAAAAAGGAGAATGTGAATAGTTAAGGAAAGAAGGCACAGGCAATGCTCCCAGAAATGTTGCAAACTGTTCCCACCTGCTTTATATCCCTCCTTTTTTTTAGACTGAGTTGAATGGAATCACAACTGGTATTTTTTTAAAAGAAGATTGTGATCAGGGATTTGATTAGCAAAAGATTTGTGTTTCTGAGTGTTTTTTTCCCCAGGAAAAGGAAGCCTTTACTTGATACATAGACCTTTTCTGGAGAACAGATATGGGGCCTAGAGAGGTAATCCAGGAAAAAAAAAGTAGATGTGAATAGCTGCCTCAAGATCATGCATGCGTTGCCTGTAGAGGTGCAAGCCAGCTCTTCTTCTGTCCCAAAATCTGGTCTTCCTAGTTTTGGAAGCCTGTTGTCACATTCTGAGATGGAACTGAATTTATACTATGGATAAATGGCACTGGTGAGATTTGTTTGGGCTTGAGAACTGAGATTCCTGGTGAGCAGTAGTCAATTTTACATAGCAGTGTGAGCACATGGCCTCATCATTATCATTGCAGTGATCTTTATATTTCTCAGTTATGTAGTTGGGAGTTATTTATCTCAAAATTATTGCTGAAAATGTTGTATAGAATTTGGATAAACACAATCCATCTTGTGCTCTACCACAAAATTCTCCATTCCCTTTCAATTTAGTATTTCAAATAGTTTTTGAAGTGTGACAGTTTTTTAATATGTATATAACCTATGCTTTAATAAAATTGTGTTTACCAATACTGTAAATATTCTGCTAATTTTTTAAAGCAGGATAGCATATACTAAGTCAAATACTTTCTAAATGTCTATTGTGTTCTATAAAACTACATTTATGAGCCAACCTTGTAATTGCACCTAAGGACGAAATCAGTTTTGCTTGACAAGTTCTTTCTTCCATAAAATCATGCTGACTGGCATTGGAGATATCTTTGTCCTTCAGCTGGATCCTAAATCTGATTTCCATCAAGTTGCTAGGTTTGGCAGAAGAATAAGTGGTCCTTTGCTACTTAGGCCATTCTGTTCACCTTCTTCTATTAGCAATTTCTTCATTAACATCAGAGATTGTATTTTGTTGTTGTTTTTTTTTTTAACTTTCCAAGAATTCATTGGTTTAATAAAACAAAATATTTTTAGCAATTAGCACTCACTGTCCAGACATCTCATTGAAAAATTATGAAGGATATTAAGACAAATAACACAAAACAGCTGATTAAAAGGTAGCTATTCCTACTGTATGACTTTAACAAACGTCTTGGTTAGCGTCTGTTGAATCTGAATGTTCTTTCTGTGTTATTTACTATTTTGTTGTCTCCATGGAGAATCATAGAATGGTTTGGGTTGGAAGGGACCTTCAAAGATCCTCTAGTCCAACCCCCTGCCATGTGCAGGGACATCTTTCACTAGATCAGGTTACTTAAAGTCCTGTCCAACCTGACCTTTAACATTTCCAATAACGGAGCATCCACAACTTCTCTGGGCAACCAGTTCCAGGGTCTCACCACTGTTATCATACAAAAATTCTTCCTTATGTCCGATCTAAATCTATCCTCTTTCAGTTTAAAACCTTGTCTTGTCACTACAGGCCTTGACAAAACAAATCTCTTTCCATCTTTCTTATAAGCTGCCTTTAAATATTGAAAGGCCGTAATAAGGTCACACTGAAACCTCTTCTCCAGGCTGAACAACCCCAACTCTCTCAGCCTGTCCTCACAGCAGAGGTGCTCCAGCCCTCGGATCATCTCCATGGCCTCCTCTGGACTCGCTCCAACAGGTCCATATCCCTCCTGTGCTGAGGACCCCAGAGCTGAAGGCAGGACTGCGGGGGGGTCTCACCAGAGCGGAGCAGAGGGGCAGAATCCCCTCCCTCAACCTGCTGGTCATGCTGCTTTGGATGCAGCCCAGGACACGGTTGGCTTTCTGGGCTGCCAGCACACGTTGCCAGGTCCTGTCCAATTTTTAATCCATCAATATCCCCAAGTCCTTCTCCTCAGGGCTGCTGTCAATCAGTTCATCCCCCAGTTTGTACTGATATTGGGGAAAGCCCTGACCCATGTGCAGGACCTTGCACTTGACCTTATTGAACTTCATGAGGTTCACACAGTCCCACTCCTCAAGCCTGTCAAGGTCCTCTGGGTGGCGTCCCTTCTCTCAAGTATATCAACTGCACGACTAAGCTTAGTGTCATCTGCAAACTTGGTGAGGGTGCACTCATATGTAATAAAGGATATATTCTATAATTAGAATTTCTCATTACCAATATACTTTAAAAATCTTTCTTTTCCCTTAAACCGCATCTTTAGATTCCTTTTTTCATACTTTATTTTGCTGCAATTCATGTTTTCATAATTGGGCAGACTTTGTGAAGCATCTTCAGAAAAAAGGCAGTTGTCTGAATATTTTTCTCAAAGCATTATGAACTGTTAATTTAAACCTGTTCAGTAAATGTTTTAACTTCTTGAGTTTAGTCTGTTTATCAAGCGTATTGCAATGACCAACATTCTTTCCTTCTCAGACTTTTTGCACATCAAGTCCAAAGCAAAAAATTAAAGTTGCATGAAACCTTGATTGTATTTCCTATCAATCACTCAAGCTGATTATAGATGGTTATTATATAAAGCCAGCCATTTTCTCATCTAGAGTAAAAATGTGAATTTTGGATATGTAAATTCAAGTATGAATGAATGGTGTTCTTCATCAGAAAGTCAATACCAGTGAGGCATAAACCTTCATTATCTGTTTTGTTTTTACATAGCTTGAAAACATGCCACTTCCTCTTCCTGCTTAAGAATGGGTAATTTGCATCAGCATTATATGATGGTGTTATTCAGCAGAGCAAATTTAACACCAAATTGTTAATGAAATACAAACCACCCCAAAATACTAGAATAAAAAGGCAAGTTTTATCTTGGATTGACTTTTGCCTTATCTAGGTGATTTTATTTTTCTTTATAATGAGCTTTAATCCCATCTGATGTTTCAAATAAATAATAGAATATCATAAAGTAGCTGTTATCATGATAGAAATGCAAACTTGAGAGTGTGATAAGAAATGTATGGTAATTATTATGCTACAGTAACATAAGCTTGAATTTTAGGATTTGTAATTTTTAGGTTCTTAAGTGATACCCTGATTTAACAGCAAGTGTTAGTGAAATACCTCCATTGATTTAATAAACATGAAGTAAGGCCTGTACCACATTGACATCTTTTATACTTCACTGATGTTTTGTGTTACAGAATGAAAGAAAGAACTTTTAAAAATCTCTATATGTAAATGGCAGAGAAGGAGAATGAGAAACCGTAATAATTTCTTTTGCTTCACTCTTAGTCTGACAAGTAACACATTCTGGCAGCTTCCTCAAGGAAGCAAGAAAAAATTATGTTGTATCAAGTGCTGTGCATAAAAAAAAGTTGACCAAATTCCTTTATAGCTATACTTTTCTTCTTATAAAGAAAACAAACCAATTTTAACTGTGTGCATTAGCATGTCTCTGTTCTTACTATATTTTATATTTCTAATGGATTGTCATATTTATCACTTCATTGAAAGGCCAAGATCACTGCTTAAAATAAAAGGGAACCTGAATGATTGATTCAGGCATCCAATGCTGAACAGGCTTCTGCTAGATACAGATTTTATGGTGTTTGCTTAAATCTATCTATGGTAGCTGAGGTGGAGCATGCCGAGCCAACATTGCCTAGCCTTTTCCCAATTAGAAGAGAATTAAGATACATTCCTCAGTTTTCCTGACGTCCTTGTTTTCCTTGGGCATTGGCAGCCGCAGGAATTTATGATGGAAACCCTTTGGAAAGAATGGAATTACATTTTATAAATTGCATATAAAGTGAGGATGCAGTGGGGATATACTGTATTTCCTCAGAGTCAGTGGCCGAGGCTCATCGGGAGAGGCCTTGGGTCGATGCTGTAAGAAGCGCGGTGTCCTGCACAGACCGCAGGCCTGTGGCACAGGTAGTCTGTCTGCAGCCCTGTTTGTTGCATGGACCTTGGATGTATGTCATAGCCTTTTCTCGGTCTTTCTCTGGCCTGGTCAGCTCCTTCTTCTGACCGAACTTTCTGGATGAACCCTGGACCACATTCAGTGCTTGATTATGTCTGCAGTGCCCTGCATTGGTGAAGAAATCTCTGTCTCCGCGTGGCCCTGCTCAGGTCCTGCGGGACTGTGTCCTGAGAGCACAGCTCTGACCCTCCGCTCCTGGGTTGCTCTCCTTCAGGGAGCAGCCCTGCTCTTGCTTCCCCATGCCATCACCATCCACCAAATCCGTATCTGGGGGACAGACATCTGACACCACGGCTAGTGCTTAAGCAATGTAAAGCACTTTTAACAGAGCTTGGTTAGTCTACACAGCAACATCATAAGGTATAAAAAGAAAATGGATATTCCATGGAAAGGTAGTGTCCTTCATAGTTGAGATTCAAAACAGAAAATAAATTGGATGGATATATTTGGTATTTGATTATTGATATATTTGATTTCTACAGTAGGCGTGGTTGTCCGTGCCACTGTGTTGACTAATAGCAGTTATATTCTCTCCTCCCATACAAAAGAAACCCACTGGAGAGATCTAGGTGTTGGTGTAATTATCATTATTTTCTTATTTCTAGCACAGCAATGGTGTCTAAAATCCCTTGCTGGGGTCACAAACATGAAGTTCTGGGCACAGACACGGGAATGCTCCATGTATCCAAGAGTTTATCTTCTGTATATAGAAGGTACAGAAGCGTCCAATGTGTAAAGAATGAAAGCTGCTTCCTCAAGGTCATCTCAGATTAAAGTCAGATGAAAAGACTACATAATTCATTACAGTTGTGCTTTATCCACTGGGCCACGTTGCTTCCTTTGGAAATGCATTAGAAGTATAGTATGAAGATAGTGTGAGAAAGAAGAAAATTAAGTTATTCAGCTAGTGGATAATTTAAGGGCATTTGAGATACATTAGTGACAGAATTGGGTTTAAAAGCATCAGTTTCTGTTTACCTGCAGCTTTTGCACAATCAGTGCTTGTCTGCCTGGATAATTAAAGAAGTGTTAATTGTACCAATTAAGGAGTGAGAACGTGATTTATTGCTCTTTGTTACTTTCCAGGTCAGAGGAGATGCAATAGGAAAATACATATCCAGCGATCTAAAGACAGTTTAAACTGAAATAGTTCTTTGCAATTTAGGCATTTAATTAAAAGCTTTAAAGTTTAATTAAAAAGTTAAATCATTTGTCTATTTCTGCAAAAAACCCCAGTGCTTTTGTGTTTGGATCAATTATATAACATAAAGCACAGTGAGATAAGTGTACTATTTTCTGGTCTGAAGTTACAGCATTTTTCATGCATAACAGTGCAACACATAAAAATGTATTCAGAGTACTAGAAGCAAATAGATATATTGTTCTATTAAGCAGTGTGAGAGTAAGTTTTAATCTAAAAGGATATTTTTTTCTTTATTTTTGGGGATGGTACTTTTTTAACATAGTGAAAATAATGATGAGTAAAAACTAACTCTTTTCTATTATACTTTATACTTTCAAAATAACCTTTTGCATTTATATAGTGGTAATAAACACTCAACCAAATATCAGACAAGAATACTGAAGAATGAGATATCAATGGGAATTGTTTAATCAGCAGTGTTTATGAGGTCATATTTTAAATAATATTAAGCAGTAGGATTTAAAATTCAGAAATATGTTATTTCATGTCATAACTTACACCTGCCTTTTCAAAAGGGCTGGCAAATAGATTAACAGACTTGTGAATGTCTCAGAAATTCAAAAATACTCAGAACAAAAAAAAAGAGGAAGTAGAAGTAAATAAACTGTGGCTAGAAGTAAGTAAATGCCTACTCAACACTCAGCTTTGAAAATAACAGGAGCTGCTAGATATTATGAAAAGTAATTCTGTCCTTTAGGCATATAAAATATGAGGGGGCTTGGCAAATTGACTGTATTACACTTCCACAAACATGACAAGGTGAACACCATGTGCTCAAAATGGTAGAAGCAATCACCGGTTGGCTGGAAACTTACCCTGTGCCCCATGCCACTGCCCGGAACACTATCCTGGGCCTTGAAAAGCAAGTTTTATGGCAGCATGGCACTCCAGAAAGAATCGAGTCAGACAACAGGATTCATTTCCGAAACAATCTCATAGACACTTGAGCCAAAGAACATGGTATTGAATGGGTATATCATATCCCCTATCATGCACCAGCTTCTGGGAAAATTGAGCGATACAATGGCTTGTTAATGACTACACTAAAAGCAATGGGTGATGGAACTTTTAAAAATTGGGATAAACGTTTGGCACAAGCCACCTGGATAGTTAACACCAGGGGATCCATCAATTGAGCTGGCCCTGCTCAGTCAGACCTTCTACATACTGTAGAAGGAGATAAAGTCCCTGTGGTGCATGGAAGGAGTATGTTGGGAAAAACTGTTTGGGTTTTTCCTGCTTCGGGCAAAGGCAAACCCATTCGTGGGATTGCTTTTGCTCAAGGGCCTGGATGTGCTTGGTGGGTGATGTTGAAGGATGGTGAAGTCCAATGTGTACCTCAAGGGGATTTGATTCGGGGTGAGAATGCTCAGTTCTGAATTGTAGGATGTCAATTGGTACATAACACTAACAGTGTTCAGTAAGTGTCTTTCAGGCTAACACCGTGGTGATGACAACCGGAGCTAGCTTCAACAAGTGGCGTCCAGTAACTTCCTCAATGTTGATACCTTTAACCTGCAACCTATGAGCACGAACTGTGCTAAACCTCACACCATTTCTCATGCCCTGAGAGACTGCTATGATAGATGGAAACCCCCAATCATAAACTAATGTCTGTATATATGTATAATATGTATTTATGTATAGTTACTTGGAGTTGGGAAAACCAGTAGTGACCCGAGTGTGAGGTTAATGGTATGGAATAAGGGGTGGAATGTCCTGGTTTGACTAAAACAGGACCATTTCTCCTTTCAGTGGATTTTTTTTCCTTTCAGTTAAGTTTTTTAGTAACTGCACTTTCTGAAACTGACTACAGGTTTTTCAGGCAATGCCTGCTTTCAGAGTTGATGACGCTTAATGTCTGCAGTTGTTGCTGGGGTAGAAGCAGGACTGTTATGCAGAAAGGCCTGTGTGTGTGCTTGTTCCCTCCGGGCTCTCTTGGGCTCCACGTG
>NW_009624752.1:48640-50225 GCF_000690535.1 Cariama cristata | reverse complement strand
CGTGGCACGTGGTCCCACAGTCATCACGGGGAAGATCAATATTGATTTTATATATTTCTATTATTAGTAGTACTAGTTTTAATATTATTTATACTCTTTTTCATTGTTATTGCTTTATTAAAGTTTGTTTTAACTTTCCAACCCATAAATCTCTCTCCCTTTTCTCCTCTCCTTCCCCTTGTGGGAAAGGACAGGGTTAACAGAGAACATTTGCCACCCGCTTTAAGCGCCGGCCCAGCTTTAAACGGTGATAACAATAAATATTTTTTTTTTCAGAGCAACACTTGAATCATCTACAGTAATATGGCAAGGCAGTATATATACACAAATTATTCAAGAAGAATTAATTAAGTAATCACTGATAAAGGCTGGGAGAAAAAAAATGCTGTATGGAAATCTGTGCCAAAATAATGCATGTGCATAAATTGGCTGAATGAGGACTGCTAACAACCACATTAATTGTGGCATATCGTAATTTTTAAATAAAGGTTGTTAACCATTATAACATTTACAAATGTAGTTTTGAGAACATAAAAAATACGTGCCTCCTACTTTCATTGGAGAGTAGCACAGGTATTTTTCCATGGTGTTTTTTTTTAATGTATCGCTCAGGCTCAGTGTAGAAGAAACATCATATAAATTGCATTGAGTGTACATACCTCAACTTGTAGCATATAATTATTAGGCTGTGCTTCAAAAGAATGATAGTCCTACAGTAGTGGAAATAAAAGGTAATCAATGCTGGTGATGACTTTTATATGCAAAAGAATAGAATCTACTCAGATATGGTTGACTATGAAATGCATGAATAGACTGTGAAATGTATATCGTAGGTGCTGTGACAGTAGTTCTCTTATCTGAAGGTAGTTGTAAAAATCTGAAACAAGTCTTACCATGTGTGAGCTACAAGAATGAGATTGGATTTATATAGCAGTTCAAGAGTGTGTACATTTTATAGATTTTATAACAGAAACATGTGTGAGGTAAAAATGAATCATCTGCTTAATTTTATATACTGTCAACATCAAGATTAAAGTGGTGTTTTAAAATATTCATCTTCCCTGGAAAATCTGTGACTCAATGACTGAAGTTATTTTTTATATATGCCTAATCCTAAATTCTTTGCCTTTTTCAACCAGGTTGATTATATTCATCGACCTTTGTCACATTATTCACTTGGAAGGCCTTGATTATGCATTAAACACCAGCATTTCATAACTAAACTTCCAAGATAAGCACTGTACTCAAATGTGAGATGACATTATTAAGTCTTAAAGCTCTAAAAATATATATGAATCATAATATGAGGGTTTTCTTAGTTAGAAATAACTTATACAGCATCAAGGTAAACTTTGATTGTATTCTCTTGCACAGTTCAAAAATCGTTTTGCATAAAGAGTGCTCATGGCAGAGCTGATAAAAAAAAACAATGCTGAAGATAACAATATATAGATTATTTTCCTGGGAGTTAAATTTAAGAGAATCTTTCTCAATTTATTACCTAACAATAACCCAAGCTAAATGTGTTTGCACACAATTATGTAGAGCATTCTATAGGTTTGTCACTGTTTAAGGCTGGGCCGCC
>NW_009624752.1:31671-48063 GCF_000690535.1 Cariama cristata | reverse complement strand
GGGGTCAGAGGCAGGGGAGCGAGCAGGGTCCCACCAGGATGCCAGCCATGAAAGAAGAGTCTGACGCCAGAGATCCCTTAGCGTTATACTGAGTATGATGTGGATGGGATGGAATACCTCGTTGGTCAGTTTTTGGTCACCTGTCCCATCCGCACTCTTCCACAGCTGCGACCCTTTAATGACTTTTCACTTGTTTAGCAGAAAAAGGCCAGCAGTGGCATTGGTTCTCCTAGGGATAAATATAAACATGGGCCTTTCTGCATACTAATCGTACCGATACTTCAGTAGCAACTATAAACATCGAGGTTATCAAGTCTGAAAGCCGACACAGTCTGAAAAACATGTAGCTGCACTTTCAGAAAGTGCAGTTACTTAGAAGAAACTTAACTGAAAGAAAAACTCCTGAAAGGAGAAATAGTCCTGGTTTAGCCAAACCAGGACAAGGTTAAACACTTTCTTTGTCTGCATGGCATTCCAAAGACCTTAGACAAATTCAGTCCAGGGAAGTTGAAAGTTCCTTTCTGTTAGATCATAGCTAGATAAAAAGTGACCATGTCTGGATCTCTGTGTAGAAAAAAGGCTGCCAGTTTTCCCATTCCATATAACAGTTTATGGACTTGTCAGGCTATATGCTAAGCGCTGGGGAAAAAAAAAAAACAAACCAAAAAACAACTGGTGTGCAATAAGCAACTCACTGAACTTCTGGCTACCAGATTGGACACAGTAGTTTCTTTATTGTAATCATCTGTGTGAAATTTTGCTGGTGATTCATCATCTCTGTTGATGTCATGTCTTTATGTTCATACAGTAGTATGGATATAGTTCTCCAGTTTCTCCTCTAAAGATCAGAAGCCTTGAGCTCTGCTGCTGCACTGAAAGAAGTCACTAATGTCTGGATATTGACACTTTAACCTATTTATTCCAGGGCTGACCCTGGAATAGTTTTCCGACTATTCAATATTATATTGATTGCTCCAAAATTGAAATGTGCTTATTTAACTTCAGTCATGGAATTCAAGATTAGCTTTGTAATGAGTGTCCCTTTATTGGATGTAAATGGCAAGTAGTTAATGCAAGACTGTTGTACTAGGGCTGTCATATTGTGGGGCTACCTGCTCAGCAGCCCAGACTAAAACACTCCAAATCCAAGACATATCTAATCTATCTGTTTAGCATTTTTCTCTTGGTTGTTGTCTTCTATCACATCTTTATTGCTTGCTTTTAAGGGCTGATTACTTTACCCATATGCTAAGTACCTTCAAATTCCAACGTTACCTGTATTTTCAATGAATGTCATACATTCTGATGAACCTGTAACTGGATCTTTCCATGTCTGCAATGCTACGGGTGTCTTGTGTGGACCGTCATTAGTCCTTTGATCACAAAAGAAGTCCTGCTTAGCGGCCTGTTGTCTATCTGCTGATGAAGTTACTTGGGTACTTCATTGTTTCCACTGCACAGTTGCAATAGTTAGGCTGCTTTTCTATTTTTTTTCTACTGTTGTCTGCAACTGGTACTCAGGCTTTTCACTGATGAAAGCAGTAGACATTGAACTTGGTCTAGAAGTAGATGCTAAATAGAGAAAAACACCTAAGTCAGGCAGACTGGATTACCTCCTACTGATTTTCAGAAAAATCTTTAGATTCTATACATTATCACTGAAGCTATTTTCAGTAGACTGCATTGCCCTGCTGGGGCAAAGATATTAAAATTTTCATTTAAGAAAGTACCTAAGTTAGAATGAAAGCCATACAAATGCTCTTTTTATAACCAAATTCAATATATAAAATCATTGTTAGCATATAGTAGAGCAGCATATCTTCCTATTAAAACAGAAATAAGAAATAACTTCCTTTTGGAAAGATAAGCTCCAGGGTTTACATGCATCTTGTGAATTGCTTTTTGTTGGTATTTGCTTTTTTAGTACATTGTGACTCACAGTTAGAATAAATATATGTTTTGCATGCTGGGTTCTTGATTGCGCACTCCGCTTCCTAATATTAGATGGTATACCAGGATAATATTGTTAATGTACCAACACTCTCACATTCTGTGTAGGTGCAATTAACCATCTATGCAGATGGGCTACCAAATTGCTGTTCTGCATGACTGTTGTATAATCAGATATCTTATAGGCTAACATAGCCTTAGGTCAGGTCAACAGTGACAAAGTGATCTTCTTAGCCGTTGGCTCTCATAACAGTTTTTGGGTGTGCGGAGCAAACAGTAAAATGGGTTGTGTTATTAAGGACTGGAACAGCATGAAAGGAAGAATATAATGGGTTTCAGGGAACTGTAGGACAAATTGCGGGAAGTTCTTTTGTGCATCCAACACTTAGGATGCCTCCAGGAGGTGACAAGATAGACAAAGAATGGTAAGATGGGTAAGAGCAAAGAAGAGAAACATGCCTTTGTCCTTGCTGATATTAGTGTTCCCAGTAACTAGTATATCTCTTTCATATTTCATGGGAGGAAATAGGTGATTAAATTGCATGAAATTTCTCCTATCTTGCGTCCAAACAGCCACTCAAATACAGAAATTGTGCCATTTGTATATGGTTCTTGCCTTTATGTTGTTGGTTGTGCAAGTTTCTTTGCTGTATTTTTGATGGCCATTTTTGAGAGATGATGCATGTAGTCATGATCAGTCTGTTAAACTGTATTTTGAAATAGAAGAAATTAAGTTTGAAGTACTTTTATTCTTTTTGAATTTTGAATTTATAACTATTCCCTCATAACATTACCTTGTTACCTTGACAGGAAACAAGGTAAAATTTTAAAATTTATTGGCAAACATAAATAAGAACAACAAAGAGTCTGCTAACAAACTGAGTAGAGCATTCAATGCTAAGCTTAACTGGTAAATTAGTGGCAGGAGCATCAGGAAGTCACTGCTCCGTGCCACAATGAACTGAAGTATTAGTTAGCCTTAATAGGTGTACCACTTCTTAAGTACACCTGGTGTAGAGAAAGAAAGTTCTGTAGTGGATGGCTTTCTCAAGAATTCAGTAATTGCTTAATAAAGAAAATTTTGTTATGGGTTTTCCTGTGAAATTGACAATAATGTTATGTGCTGGACTTACAATATCACATTAGATGAATCATTTCTTTAATAAAGCATACTACTGCTTCTGCTTTTTGAGAAGGTCTACACATCTTTGTTACATCTGTAAATCATTTAATAAATGTTAGGACTTCATTTTTTTACCTTCAAGAATATGCATTAATTTTTTATATCAAGTTCAACCCTAAACACTCTATACAGATGTTACATAGTTACTTCAAGGTGAAATGTGTTTTCATATCCTTGAGGTATAAAGTGAAAAAGTCAGAATCTGCAGTTCTCTTTCTTTTCAAGAGAGAACTTCTCACCACCACTTCCTGGACTTTGCATCTATGAGTGAGGTCAGTTGAACCTAGAGTGTTAGCAGGCTACATTTAACAGGAAGTGTCCTGATGAGCTTGGCTTTTTATTCAAAAGTTGTGACTCAGTAAGCTTCTTGTGACTGTGTCTATAGTAGCTATTTTATGTTCAGTTTTTCTTTTTAATTCAAACAATGAAACAGAATTATAAATAATACTTTAAATAAGCGTTTTAAAACATATACACATATATATTATAGTACTTTACTAATAATTCTAAACAAGAATACATTGGGATTCCAATCCAATAGAAATGTATGTCACCATTCTATATTCTCTGTTTTCTGTAATACCAGATACAGAGTAACAGTAGCCTTTGTTAGACAGGAGAGAATAGGAATGCAGTATTGTGTCCTTACCCCCAAATAGATCTAAATATTGCTTTAATATTAATGAAAACAAATAGCATTGTAAATATTTTTGCTTAGGTATTCCTAGAAAACCCCAGTAAGGCTTAATGTGGTTTAACCCCAGTAGGCTGCTAACTCCCACCTGGCCATTTGCTCACACTCCCGCAAGGGGATGGGGGAGAGAATCAGAAGGGCAAAAGTAGAACCAGGTGGGCTGAGATAAAGACTGTAGGTAAATATGTAAAGTAAAAGCTGCGCATACAAGCAAAGCAAAACAAGGAATTAATTCCCCACGTCCCATGGGCAGGCAGGTGCTCAGCCATATCCAGGACATCATGCATAACGGTGACTTGGGAAGACAAATGCTGTCACTCCAAATGTTTCCCTTTCCTTCTTCTTCCCCCAGCTGTATATGCTGAGCGTGACATCACACGGTATGGGATATCCCTTGGGTTATGGGGGTCAGCTGTCCCGGCTGTGTCCCCTCCCAACTCCTGGTGCATCCCCAGCCTCCTCGCTGGTGGGATGGGGTGAGAGGCAGAAAAGGCCTTGGCTCTGGGTAAGCCCTGCTCAGCAATAACTAAAACATCCCTGTGTTACCAGCGCTGTTTCCAGCATAAAGCCAAAACATAGCCTCATATGAGTTGCTATGAAGAAAGTTAACTTCATCCCAGCCAAACCCAGTACAATTCTGTATATGAAAAATGGCAAAATACCTTTTCTTCATCTCAGGCCACACCTTGCTGTCTGTCTTTCCTGATGCTATTCTTTGTAACATACAGATAATGGATGCTTTCTGCTGTAACGCTGCTAAAAGGTCGGGCAGGGCCTCATGGCCTCCTTGAGGGCCCTGGTCAGTCCGGAGCTGATAGCCTGTGCTAGACAAAAAGTTAAGCCTGTAGTATATACTGTGCTTTGTACTTTTTAAGTTCTTCTGGGCAGGATCAGAGTGTATGTACAACTCTTAGAATAAGCAGCCATATTACTGTTCGGTTTCTTGGCTACGGTACAGGTTGTAATAACTACATATACATGAGCCTCAAAACTTTTGTCTTCCTGGAAAAACCACATTTTCTGCACCCTGTTCTGGAATGACCTCCTTTTTTCCCTGAAAATATTACAGATTCCCTTTCAAATTACCTGGAGGATAAAAAAGAAAAGGATTGTCTATTACAACAGTTAACAGCCTAATTCCCCAGGGAAACCTATGATTGTGTGTCTGACAGGTGTTGAGTTTCTCTTTCCATGTTTATAATGCAATGATTGGTGTGGAAAATTCTGTTTGATTCACTGTTTATAATTCTTTTATTAAGTACCTGATTAACATTAAATTATAACTTTGCCTCTTTAAGTTGTTGAAGGAAAAGTTAAAATGTGTCTTGAAAGCCTATAAATAAATATGTGGGGAAAAAACTATTTCTGTCAGTGGTAGTCTCTTTAATCTGTAAACTAGAAGCGTAACAAAATCTCACAGCTGGAAGCTAGGTACAGAGAAATCCTGACTTGAAATGAGTAAGGATGATTAATCATTGAAACACCTAGGGATGAGGGAGTACTCCGTCATTTGTAATCTTCAGATCAATATCGGGTATGTTTCTAAAACAAAAGCTTGAGTTTAGCACAAAATCCAGTAGTGGTGAGGCTATTTTGTATTCTCCTTTTTTCCTTAATTTTTTTAGTTTAAAGGATGTAATCAAAGTTAAATGGGTGCTTAAGTATCTTTTTTGGGATATAGAAGGAGTTAAGCATAAATGAAAGTTCTTCTGAATAAAGTCTTGTTCTTCTGGTATGGACAAATAATTGTCTTTATGCTGTTGTACAATTGTCAAGATAACCTTTTGAATCATATTGATGCTGACACTATCTTCACTAATACTCTAATGAATTTTCCTTTTGACTTTATTAACTGTGCTGTTTTGCTTCTCAGATGCAGGAACTGTAGCTGTAGCTAGTTTTATTACAAAAGAACCAAGCTCAGACATGATTTTGGTAAAGCTTAGCACCACAGTCTTTCCACCTTTTACTAAGTTGGTTACTCCCTTCAGTATTTTATCATTTATTTTTATGTGATACATTGAACACAATTTATAAAGATCCATCAGACAGCTAGAAACTCGCACTGGCTACTTCCCATTATTTTTTTTATTTCTCAGTACTCTGTACCTTTGATTTGCATCAGAGCAAGTCTTTTGTTTTTCTCCTCCTTTCAACACAGGATTTCTCTGTGGATAGCACAATGTAATGTGTCCACATTGGAATTCTCTGATATTTTTTGCAAGCTGTTAATAGGATCTGCAAAGTTTGGGTGTTCTTATCTTTTGTGCCAGTGACACTCTTTTCAAAGTCAGTAATATTTGCTTTTCATTTATTACAAGCACAGATTTTTTTTTATGTCAGGCTTGGAAGGGAGAAATATAGTTACACTGCAGTAGTCTTATGATCAAACTGAATGGTGGGAGAGGAAAGACGTAACTGAAATTATTAAGAAATAGTCATAGAAAAGAGAGAGACGGGAGTCTGGGGAACAAAAAGAAAAGAAATGAGACTCTGACAGCAAAATTGGATGGTAAACAAGACAATTGGAAATGGAAAAGACCTATCAATACCATATCATTTCATTCCTCTGCTTGTAATGTGATATTTTTCTGACTATATAACCTAATATCATCTCCAATAGAATTTTGAACATAAAATTATACTTCCATCTTTTGCTGAAAATATTTGTACATTAAGTCCTAAACATATGAGTAATTTTTGCCATTTAATGACCTGCATGATGTTTTTATAAACCATTTCATACCAGGACTCATAGCAGGAGTGTTTCTGGCTTGCAATCATCCTGTAGTAATTCTTCTCACAGCATCTCCATCTTCATGTCAACATGAAGCCAAAGGCAAAACAAAAAGATATCTGTGAAAGCTGCTCTGAACCAGGTATGGTCCAGTAAGTTACAGGTTTTGAACTGAGCTCTACTTTTGTTTATGTCCGCCTGTTCCTCATCTGTAAAATGAGGTAACAGTTTTGTCCGAGCTCACAAAATGAACATTGATACATGAAAGACTGTTACATGCTTAGATGTAACAATAGTGAGAGACAGATAAATGAGTAGGCTCTGATTGTATGGGCATGTGCGCTTGTATAGAGTCAGAGGATGCATGGTATGTTAGTGACTTCAATGGGATGCGCCTGAGTGCATGGCTGCCTTTGGACATCAGCTCTGAACCCATCATAGTGACAGTTCGATGACAGAATTCAGGCACCAAAATACTCCAAGGAAGAGACAAGCTGCTGTGGATAATCTCTGTAGATAGTCAGCCATTGCAGGGCTTTTTCCTTTCTTAGCTATTTGCAATTACAGTGAAAGTTACTAAAAATATTAAAAACGTGAATTTGAGAGTTTAAAAAATTGTAACTTTTCTATCCTTTTTCTATCAGTTTATTGCAAACTTGAATTATGAATTTATTAACAATTTAATTTGATATCATGCTTGAGGTATGGCCTTTTGTTTGTGATATTCATAAAGTTAAAATTCTCCTGCAGAAAGTCACATTTTTATTGCTAAACAGTGTGAAAGTATAATTTTAAAGGATGTTTTAGAAATACAGAGGAGAAATTTACACAAAAATTTTGCTTATAAAGTGAATTGTGGTAACTCTACTTAAAAGGAAGTTCTTTGGGGGAAAAAAAAAAGCCAGTACTTTGATCATACTGATGGTTTAATGTTTATTGTCTCCTATCCTACTTTTCCAGTGCTAAATCTGATGAGAAAATAGTTTTAGTTTAACTTATAGCAACCAGTTCCATTCTAAGGGTATTTACATGTTGCTACCCTGAACATCATTATATGAAGGACAGAACAGAAAGACTTTCTCTTGATGTGAAAAGTGATTTCCCTTTGCTGAAAGGCTTGTTATTTGAATAGTCCTAGATCACTTTCAGAGAGTGTTTGTAACATTATATATTATTCTAGCATAAGTTTGGTGGAAGATTCATGATAAATATTCCCAAGTCACTTAAAATTGTATGAGAATCTGAAAGTGTGTTATACTTGATTTGCCTCTGAACAGTGAAAAACATTTCTTGAAACTCGGAACTTTCAGGTGCAGTGTTAAGAATTCATCACTCATTTGTGACCCAAGGAACCAGCCTAATTTTAAGGGAGTGAAAACTAGCATGGCCCATTTATTTCAGCCGTAGTAACTCTTAAACTAAGGGCAAAGATCCACTAACATGAATTAGCTTCCATTAGGAAGCTACACTATACATTACCGATGCTCTGATTTTATCTGAATGTCAAACGTCAGATCCTCGCCTCCTTTTCACTTTTAACTTCTTCTTTTGTTATTTAATCACAGATCATTAATTCATTTCCTTGCAGAGGAAATCCTATTCTCTTTCACTTGAATTGTAATTTTAACAAATGGTTAGTGAAGTCTGAAACTAAGGTACTCTTTTTGGAGGAAGAGTCACAGAGTGGGTTTCATACCGCTAAACTCAACACAAACATTTAGACATCTAAAATCTAAACATCTGTATCTGAATTAGCTGTCCAGACACTCTTTATATTCAAAAGGAAGATATAAGCATCTCTAAAGAGACAAACCACCTGGTTGGTTTTATTAATCTACTGTAGCAGGAGATCATATCCTCTTTTTCTTTCTCCACTGACTGTAAGGGGAGTCTAGAAAATTCTCACAGCTTTAAATGTCTGCAATATGCAAGTACAAAATTTAGTGACAAGAATTTTAATTGCTGTGTCTGAGAAATGCTACTTTCAGATGCATATACTTTCTTACAGAAAGGGTTTTAAAATTAGATCTTTATAGATAATAATATTGCTTCATAGTGTTTGGTAACCAAAGAAAAATATGAATATTCTTCAGTTGATTGCTATGCTATTAAATACTGTGGTACTTTGGGTTAAATATATTCTCCTTACCTAAATACTGTTCTAGGTCTTAGTTATGCCTTTGCTAATTTTTCTGAGTAATGAGAATTGAGAGCTTCGGAAGGCAAAGTAGGAAAATGCATAAACATTATTTTTAAGAATAAACAGAAAGAAGAGGGCATAGTGTCTCAGCAGGCAGGTTACTAAGTCAGTGACAGTGAGTAAACTATTAGCTAAACACCTCTATAGAGATTCAGGATTTTAAGCTGAAGCATAGGAAATGTTGGCTTACACTCCTCAACTAAGATGTAGTAATTTTGACATATAATAGATATTTTTTGTAGCATAGTAAATATTTCAAAACAGTTTTTGAGTCACTGGAATCAGGTGCCTGACTCATTAAGAACAAAAAAATTCAGCTGCTACATCAAATCAGTCTAGGTGTTCCTCAGAATAACTGTACCGGGTGTCCATGGCAAGGTGCTGGCAGTGAGGGGCTGCAGGGGCCTCTGTGAGGAGAGCTGGTTCCATCTGGCCCCAACATCCCCACTGTAGGACACAGAGGAGCACCTCAGCCAAGATGGTGGTGCCTTTGGGAAAACATATTTAAGAAAGGGCAAAACACTGCATGGCAGTATGAGGGGTGAGAAGAAAATGAGAGATAAACATCTGTGTGGACAATAAGGTCAATGAAGAAGGAAGGAGGAGGTGCTCCAGGTGCTGGAGCAGACATTCCCCATCAGCCCGTGGTGAAGACCATGGTGGCAGATATCTGCACGGCAGCCCACAGAGGACCCCACGCTGGAGCAGGGGAAAAATATGAGAAGGACATAACAGCAGAGAGGAGCTGTTATGGATGGACCACAACCCCCCATTCCCCATACCCCTATGCCACTTGGGGTAGGGGAGGTTTGAGGAGACAGGAGTGAAGGAGTAAAGCTGATCCTGGGAAAAAGGGGTGGGGGAATGTGATGTTTTAATTTCATCTTTGTTTGTCACTACCCAAATCTATTTTAATTGGCAATAAATAGCATTAAGTTTTCCAAAGCTGAGTCTGTTTTGCCCGTGCTGGTAGCTGATAAGCAATCTCCCTGTCTGTATTTCGACCCCTGCGCTTTTTCATCCCATTTTGTCCCACTGTTCTTTGAAGAAGGGGAATGAGTGAGCAGCTGTGTGGATGGTTGGCTCTTAGCCAAGATTAACCCACCACGGAGAAGATATGGCTATCTCTTTGAATATGATATAACAATTAAACAGGAGAGATTTTGTGGATAAGCCACAGGAAGCAATCTGTTTGATGCAAGGTTCATGTTGTATTCTGGGCATAGGAGACACAGAACCTACGTTAAGGTTTGAGTGTGTTCAAAATTCTGCAAGAGGAAAGAACAATATTGATTGTGACAAAACAGAAGATTACTTCTATTGTTATGTCAAAAGATAAGATACTGGATAGGATGATGTAGCTAACAAAAAAGGAAGAAAAGATATAACCATGAAAAAGCCAAAGTATAAAATTGCACTGAATTTAACAGAAAAGAACAGAGTCTGATGAAAATAATGCCATGCTGTAAATGAGATTGTTTGCTTAAAACAGCTGAAACAACTTATTTGTATCAGAGGATTTGTTGAGCATAAGCAGCAGTTCTGACCAGTCCTGGCTGTCCTCTAAAATATTGATACTACCTTATTTTTGTCAGTCTATCACAGAAGGTTCATTTCAAATAGTTTTCCCATCCTTCACAATGTCTTTTTCCTCCATTGATTTGAGATCAACTTGGCACTTGGTCTGCTGATTCCTACAAGGCCAAATCTATTGCAAAAAACATTTTAATTATCTCTTTCTAATCAGTGAACTGTCAGGAGGCTGTTCAACTTGTCTTCTCATTTCTGTTAGTCATCCATCTTTACTTTCCAAAGGACTGGTGCAAGTCTCTTGAGACACCTAGTCTCAAATCAGTCAATATGCTGCATCATTGCTTTCTTAAATCTACCATACACTCTGTACCTTTCAACAAGATTGATAGGGCATGAGCATGATAGTTTTGGACTTTGGCTGTTCTTGAGGGCTATAAATAAAGGAAACAACAACCTATTATGTTCACCTCTTCTGTGTGAAAAGACAAGTGTCTACAATGCAAATGCATATGCATATATTTCTATGTGTGAGTGGAAAGCTGCCTATGCAGTGACTTTATTTGTGAGACCTAGATATTTATCTAGTGGACTGCAGCACACTAGATTGTCTTATATTTAAAGATCAGCACTTGAAAACATGGGTTTACTCTTTGCTCTACTGTGACTTTTCTAGATGACCGTAGGTAAAAAATTTTTGGTCCAAATTCTTGGGTGTAGATAGCTAAATAAAAGGCTGACTTTGAGATGTGTTTGTTGCTCCCAAATTCAGGGGAAGATTTGGTAATACAAATGAAAAGACTACTTAAATGATGCTTAAATATGCATATGTGTGTCAGTTTTAAATTACTAGCTTTACATCTCTGTGCTTTGCTGTTGTTATCTGAAAAATGACATCATCATCATCATCATCTTAATAATGCTTAAGTTGAACCATAATATGCATCCACATGACCTTCTGATGAAAAGCATATTTTCAAGTTTTTATTAAAGCAAAATATCTGCTGCAGTTCTTGAGGCCAAATGGCAATGCTATTTTAGTAAGCTATGTCTGGTATCTGGGCTTGTTGACTTGAAAGACGTTTCACAGCCTTATCACCACTTGGTTCTTAATTACATTCTTACTCTGTTTTCTTACACATAGTTGATTTCCCAAGAACAATTAAGTAATTATTTTACTACTCTCTACTATCCCTTCTGTGCTGTGGTAATAGACAACAGACTTCCTCTTTCTCCTCAATGTGTGGGCTTCTATCTCGCCTATTAGGCAGTCCAATAAGTAAAGAACTATGAATAGAGTTGACTGTGAAATTAAGATCCAGGATCTCTCCCGGGGATCAAGGTTTCACTCTCATCTTTACAACTCAGTATGTTGCCACATATTCCCACACACTTGCCATTGAACTATGGCAACTCAAGTGTTCCTACTCACATACTCTTTAAAATAGGCTCTGGTCTTTGCCTCCTTGCTCAACAATATCTCCTCTCTGCTTTACAGCCTATTTTGTAGGTCCCCTGTCTTTTTTCCAACAGACTTTCCTTCAGGATCTCCTGTTTCGCTGCTAGTCAGAGCTTTTTTAGCATTCTTCAGCAGGCTGAGTAAGAGGTTGGGCAGTCCTCATCAGAGGTCCAAAGGGTGTGTTGTTCCCAATCTGCCAAAAAGTCTGCAGTTCCTATATGAAGCAGTTGGTTTTGGTTACTGTGATATACCTGTGTAAATGAGAAAAAAAAAATTCTTAAACTTCTAGTGAATACAAAACCAGAGCTAGGAAAGAAAGAGCTGCTGTCTCAATGCAAAAATGGAATAATTTATTAAGACATGGTCTTAATTCTCTATAAACTCACAGATCTTGCTTGTATGAACATTGTGACAACTGTGTCTCAGCAACATTTTTTCAAGGCAGTAATGTGATCATCTCTGATAATTGATCTTGATCAGATATAGGTGTGGTGATTTAAGATGTTATCACTACAGTTGTCCAGCTTGCTTTTCTGCCAGAGGAGACTATCTACACAGAAGGGCAGCATACTGGATGGATTCAGCTTTTCCAGTTCATGATCCTATTGTCTGAACACAAACCAGCTTCACCTGTTGAAGTCTGCTAGAGCTTACCAGTCAGAGCATGAGATCCTTGCCTCAAATCCTGTGAGAAAAATCAACATCAGTTTGGCTTTGTGGAAGGGTAAAAGTGATGTGATCAGTGACCACGAACCATTAAGGCTGAATTTATCTGTGAAGCAGTCCTGGCAGGAAGCCGTCTCATGCACTGACTTCAGTGAAGATGTAGCAGGCATAAATTTGGTACTCCAGGAGCACTTTTGTGTTTGGGATACTAAAATATTGTTTCCTGTATGAGTACTTAAGTTCTACTAAGCACTGTCATTGAACCACCCTAGTTTGACAATTAGGCTCACAGTAAAACAATTATTTATAGATAGTGAAAAAACTAATGATATCTTAGATTTCATGCAGTTATATAGCTACGCTTATAATGAACTTTAAAAACATTGCAAATAATGAACTACTACACGCTCCTATTTCTGGGCAATGAAACCAAGATAAATGTATTAATGTTTTTTTGCCAGTGCCTCCAAAATCAAGCATAGACAAATTGTCTTTAAATCTATCTCCAAGTACATTCTGGATACTCTAACTTTTTTATAGTGTGATTGGTCCATAACTTTCAAGCAATAAAATACAAAATGAACTAGCTTTCTGAAAGAGTTGTCTGACAGGCCAAACTGCAGCAGATTATGGGCTGGCAGATGTGGACTCATATGCAGGTCTGCACCAAATAGTTATAATATGCTTGCTTTTGTATCCTTGTTTGAAGCTAGATTCACAAGGAGACAACTGGTGTCATTCCTAATTAATCAGGCTGATTTACTTAGAACAAGGAGGTTGTTCAGAAAGATGATTAACCATATTGACAGGATTAGTGCAAAAAGCCCTCTTGCTATACAGAGAAATCTCTCTGAGCTATCATCATATGTGGCCAAATTGTGAAATTTGCTTGTTTTGATGGTACAGTGGATGTTTGCATGACCTGCAGATCAACATAGTTTACTGATTTTCTCTCATATATCACAAAAATCTGTGAAAGTCTGCGTTGACCTATTTGCTATCTCATAGCATCAAAGCTGTTGGATGAGCCTCAGGTCCTTCAACAAGGCTCTGGATTAGGAAAATGAACCTCTAGTGAAAACACAAAGTTATCTTCAGAAAGTTGATTACTACACAAACAGATTTGAGGAGCTGCTGATACAGTTAAGCATGTCACATATAGTAGTACACTGTGGTAGATATGATGTAATCCTGCTGCCTGAAAGCTATATATTTTCCATATCTTTTTCACAACATAATTTCTCACGCCATGCCATCACGTTTTCATGTAAAGTGTTATCACGTATTTCACATGTACAGCCTGCAAGTTAACAACACAAAGACTTGTCATTCAGCAGCAACATGAGTCTTTGTATGCCGAGACATTATAAGGCAAATTTAATTCTGGAGTCCCCTTACCCATAATCTCCATGCCCATGATTTTCCAGGTCTCTAATTCTCATTTGCTGTGATTAACTATCAATTAAGAATTAAGAAGTGTTAATTTTCAGGATATTTGTGAACAAACCTTTTTGTCTAAATCTGTGTGGTTTTGACTTATAAGAAAGGAAGCCTAGTACCATATGCACATTTAATAAGTGTCTGTTTAAGTAAATGGCTATAACTTGATAATCTCCAAGTATGTTGCTTAATTATTGTTACTTTGGAGTAATTTATACTTAAAAAATCAGGGATAGCAACTCCTATGTCTCATTCTTGCATTTATGTGACTGAACCTTTCTTTTTAACTCTAGTAGGCAAAGAGAAAATAAAAAAATATTTTGTCATTTATTCTTTATAAATCTTGCCATAAAAGCTTCAGATTTTTATATTGGAAGAGTATTTGTTGATATTGTTGGTTTGCTCAAGCTTGAGGTCTATGATTACTTTTCTGATGGAAGTATAGACTCTATTCCAGGGCATGCCAGAAATTAATTTAAGTTTACATTCAATATGTATTAAAACTTTCATTCAGTATGTAGTAAAGCTTTGATTGCTCTACTATTGAAAGTCACAAGTTTAGCATAAAATCCAATTATTGCTAAGGAATTTCTTCTTTAAGTAACAAGTTTTAATTGCAGTAAACTTATGCTGTGATATTTCTATTTTAATAGAAAGTTATTTTGGAAAATACCACATTAATACAGTTTTCCTATTCTGGGATGCTTTCTGTCATGTGGCAGATGACTCAGTGTAGTTTGTGGAATCCTGGAGTCCTAGTAAAGCCAGCTTGTTTGCAAGTGTTAAACTAATGTGAACCCTGACTCCATTTTCATATCACGTGCTTTCATTTCAACTGGAAAAGCCTGTGAGTGATGTGTTCAGTCTAAAGGTTGTTCTCTGGTGTACAAAGATTTTGTCATGGTCAGGAAGAGAAAATATTACTTTCTCACTTTTAATTCCAACAGCAGGAGAACTTTGTACAAGAGATACAGTGTGCATAGCTGTAAGGCATACTTCATTATTCCTTCTATACTTACATTTCTTCCTCTACCCCAGTAAAAAATGCAGGGCCTGCCAGTTTGCACATTCCTTTGTGAGCATCTGTGCCTTTCACAGCATCATGGAAAAGAATCTGCACTCCCTAGAACTTAACAGAAAACAACTACATCTCTGCAGAAAACAACCATCTTGGTTTATCATTTCATTATATTCTGATGCAACAGGAAAAAAATCAAAATTTTCCTTTGAGTTTTGACTTTTGCAGCACTAGGTAGTTGGGCAATGACCACACAGGTGACGCTATTTCTTTGCAAAGTGCAGTCTGCATATCTGTGAGGATATGAGAGTTATGAGAGCTGAGTATTGCATTTTATTTGGAAATTTATGGGCTGATTTCCCCTATGTTTGTTGTGTGGCTCTTAGAAAATAGCTTCTTCTGGAACTTGGTGCTTTTCTGGCAGTGACTTTTCTTCTGCAAAAGTTGTTTTGCAGTTGATGCAAATGTCTGTCAGTGCATATCACTGAGACTGAGATGTCCGCCTGGATATCTATCTGGATGTGGCACATGAAAGGTTTTATTTGTACTTGCATATTTTTGTGAAGTGGAGAATATGGATGGAGGTCTCACAGAAAAACCTGTTACAATCTTCAGACACTGCTCAGTGGGCTGGAGAGGCTGTTCCTTTTATGGGAAGGGAGGCAAAGGAGCTTGGAGGCACCAGTGCCTGTGGAGAATACCAGAGATCCCGTTTTCCTATTTTGCAGATGAATTTGAAGAAAAAGCATGCTTCCCTGAAATGTAATGTCTTCCAGCCCCTGAGGTGATAGAGGTTTGCTGCACCTTCATACAGGTTGCTGTGAAAAAAATCTACAGTATTATTTTAAACACAAAGAAGCTGATTTTTGTTTGTTTAGTTTTCAAAACACTGAAATAAATTCACCTCTGTGTTAACAGACTAAAGTAGGCAAAGCTTCAGGCATTTTTATCAAGGCTGAATTTAGCTTCGTGGGAAATTCTCAAAATATGTTCAGGGGTAGACAACAAGTGTGAAGTGCTTATCTCATGCTGGCTTTCCCTGGTTTTACTCAGAAAGTCTTCTTTCTTGTCTGAAAATAGCCCCGGGAAATCTTCATACAGTGTGAGTGTGGTGTATCGTGAATGTGGTTGTCCTGGTTTGGCTGAAACAGAACTATTTCAGTAGATTTTATTTTTGTTCTTCAGTTCAGTTCTCTCAGTCACTGCCCTGTCTGAAGCTGACTCCAGGTTTCAGGCGGTGCCTGCTGTCAGAGCTGATGGCGGTTCATGTCTGTAGGTGTTGCTGGGGCAGGAGCGGGATCGCTCTGCAGAAAGGCCCACGGGTGGGTGCTTGTTCCCTGCGGGCTCTCTTGGGCTCCGCTGGGCTCCTCCTGGGGGGAAGGCAGAGGAGGGGTCGCACCCCCGGGAAGGTGCAGAGGGGAGAGGTGACCCAGGACTGACCAATACTGTATTCCACCCCACCCACGAGAATACTCGGGGTAAAAGCTCGGGGATCGTGGGGGTCAGTGCTCTCTT
>NW_009624752.1:2840-31632 GCF_000690535.1 Cariama cristata | reverse complement strand
TCCGACCCTGACCGTGCACCCCTCAATTCGGTTTCCCGCCTGCTGCAGAGTCGAGTTCTGGGATGTCCATGTGCCTGCCCTGCCCTGTGAGCACTGCGCACGCCTTCCCACAGTCACCATCGGGAAGAGCAAAATCGGTTTTGTATATTTCTATTTCTATTATTAGTAGTATTAGCTTTAATATTATCTATACTATTTTCACTGTTACTGTTTTATTAAAGTTTGTTTTAAGTTCCAACCCATAAGTCTCTGTCCCTTTTCTCATCTCCTTCCCCCTCTGGGAAAGGACGGGGTTAACAGAGAGCATCTGCCACCCGCTGTAAGCGCTGTCCCAGCCTTAAACGGTGACAATGGTATATTTCTTTCTGTTTTCTGAATGCCTATTAGCTGTTTCAGGCCATAAAGTGTAACTCTTGTTATAAAATTGTTTAGGTTGGAAAAGACCTTTAAGATCATCAAGTCCAACAGTTAACCTAGCACCGCCAAGTCCACCACTAAACCATGTCCCTAAGTGCCATGTCTACGCATCTTATAAATACCTCCAGGGATGGTGACTCAACCACTTCCCTGGGCAACCTGTTCCAATGCTCAACAACCCTGTTGGTGAAGAAATTTTTCTAATATCAAATCTAAACCTCCCCTGGCACAACTCGAAGCAGTTTCCTCTTGTCCTATCATCACCTGTTACTTGGGAGAAGAGATCGACCCCCACTTTGCTACAACCTCCTGTCAGGTACTTGTAGAGAGTGATACGTCTCCCCTCAGCCTCCTTTTCTCCAGGCTAAACAACCCCAGCTCCCTCAACCACTCCCCATCCCTTCACCACCTTCATTGCCCTTCTCTGGACACGCTCCAGCACCTCAAGGTCTGTCTTGTAGTGAGGGGCCCAGAACTGAACACAGGACTCGAGGTGCGGCCTCACCAGTGCCAAATACAGGGGGATGATCACTGCCCTGGTCCTGCTGGCCATGCTATTTCTGATACAGGCCAGGATGCTGTTGGCCTTCTTGGCCACCTGGGCATACTTCTGGTTCATATTCAGCCGTCTGTTGACCAACACCCCCAGGTCCTTTTCCACCTGGAAGCTTTCCAGCCACTCGTCCCTAAGCCTGTAACGTTGCATGGGGTTGTTATGACCCAAGTGCAGGACCTGGCACTTAGCCTGGTCTTACTGGTCTTACTACTAAAGACGGAAGCAAAGACAGCATTGAGTACCTCAGTGTTTTCCTCATCCTTTGTCACTACGTTTCACCCCTCATCCAATAAAGTATGGAGATTCTCCTTAGCTGTCCATTTGTTGCTAATGTATTTATAGAAACATTTTTTATTGTCTTTTATGGCAGTAGCCAGATTAAGTTCTAGCTGGGTTTGGCCCTTCTAGTTTTCTCCTTGCATGACCTCACAACATCCTTATAGTCCTCCTGAGTGGCCTACTCCTTCTTCCAAAGGTCATAAACTCT
Source organism: Cariama cristata (assembly GCF_000690535.1). Taxonomy (NCBI): domain Eukaryota; kingdom Metazoa; phylum Chordata; class Aves; order Cariamiformes; family Cariamidae; genus Cariama; species Cariama cristata. The sequence continues at coordinate 30,172 of NW_009624752.1, read as the reverse complement.
CTTTTTTTTTCCTGACTTCCAGCCAAAGCTCTCTGTTCAGCCAGGCCAGTCTTCTTCCCCACTGGCTCATCTTTCAGCACAAGTGGACAGCTTGCTCCTGAGTCTTTAAGATTTCCTTCTTGGACCCCTTTGCCCTTCAGGACTGCCTCCCAAGGGACTCTGTCAACCAATCTCCTAAACAGGCCAAAGTCTGCCCTCCGGAAGTCCAAGGGAGCAGTTCTGCTGACCCCCTCCTTACTTCTGCAAGAATCAAAAACTCTATCATTTCATGATTGCTGTGCCCAAGACCCCCTCCAAACATCACATCACCCACAAGTCCTTCTCTGTTCGCAAACAGCAGGTCCTGTGGGTGCCTTCCCTAGTTGGTTCCTTCACCAGCTGTGTCAGGAAGGTCTCTTCCACACACTCCAGGAACCTCCTAGACTGTCTTCTCTCTGCTGTATTGTATTTCCAGCGGACATCTGGTAAGTTGAAGTCCCCCAAAAGAACAAGGGCTAGTGATCGTTAGACTTCTCCCAACTGCCCACAAAATATTTTGTCTGCCTCTTCATCCTGGTTGGGTGGTCTATAACAGACTCCCACCATGGTATCTGCCTTGTTGGTCTTTCCCTTGATTCCTACCCATAAACACTGAACCCTATCATCACCATCATTAAGCTTTAGACAATCAAAACACTCTCTAACATACAGGGCTACCACCTCTCCTTCCTTGCCCATCCCTTCTGAAGAGTTTATAGCCATCCATTGCAGCATTCCAGTTGTGTGACTCATCCCACCATGCCTATATCATAGTTTTCCTGCTGCAATGGCTTCCAGCTCCTCCTGTTTGTTGCCCATGCTGTGTGCATTGGTGTAGATGCACTTCAGTTTGGCTATTATCCTGCTACCTTTTTGAGGGGAGAAGCCCTAATTCCTACGTGACCATTCTCAGGTGCTTCAGTGATTTCTAACACATCAATAACCCTTGTGTCTTTGCTGCCACATGGATCTCCATCCCCTACCTCCACTCACACAGCAGAGTCAAACATTGGTGTGCTGCCCCCAGGCTTATCTCTAGCAAGCCTGGTTTTATCATTTTCTCCCTTCAAATCGAATTTAAAGCCCTTTCAGTGAGCCCTGCTAACTCCTGTGCAAAGATCATTTCACCTCTTTGAGACAAGTGTACCCTGTCTGCTGCCAGCAGGCCTGGTGTCCTGTAGACCAACCCATGATTAGAAAACCCAAAATTCTGCTGGTGACACCAAGCTCGGAGCCAGGTATTGATCTGCTGGCTCTTCCTATTTCTTCCCTCATCATTCCCTGCAACTGGAAGGACAGAGGAGAACACTGCATGTGCCCCTGATCCCTTAACCAGTTGTCCCAAGGATGAAGTGTGTCTCGATTGCCCTTGGACTTCTTGTTGCACCTTCATCACTGCCTACCTGCAAAATCAACAACGGATAATAATCTGAGGGCCGTACCAGGGTAGGAAGCTTTCTCTTCACAGCTTTAACCCGGGCTCCAGGGAGGCAGCAGACTTCCCTAAGAAGTGGGTCTGGTCGGCATATTGGGCTTTCTGTTCCCTTCAGAAGGGAGTCTCCTATGAAAATGACCTGTCTTTTTTCTTTAGGGAAGCAGTTTTGACACAGCATGTAGGTTGACTTAACCTCGGCGACACCTCCGAGCTAGAGGAACCATCATCCTCGTTATTGTTCGGTTCCCCTTGCAGAGCCTCCTACCTGTGATGCAAGGGCCCCTGGGCAGGTGGGGCATCCCAGAGGAGACGGGCCTGCTGCGCCGGGCAGGAACTTGTCACCATTGCCCCCTGTCCCTTAAGTCACCGTGTTCAGCCAGGCGGAGAGAGGATTGGGAATCCTCCATATCATGTAGATGGAACAACTTTAAAATGAATGACAATTACTTTTCATCAAATGTAAGAAATACTAAGACACACATACCAGCACGGGGGTAAAAGAGAGGAAAGACTGATTAGTAAGGTATTCTAAGTTGACCAGACATCAGCAGGACTTCACAAATGGAAGCAGCTGAGTATTAGCAAAGCTACAATACTACAAAACGTGATTGGAATTAGGGCATCAGACTCACTGACAAGTTCCGAGGATTTACATTTCAAAGGACTTCAGCTTTTCAGTTCTCCATTCAGAGGTATGTAACTATCAGCAGGCAGCACTTATTTATAATGTGTAAATGGGCTTTCTATAGAAAATAGGAAAAATGAGGTTTAAAGTCAGGTGCAGAAGAGATTAAGGGAACTACTTTAAATCAGTGTAATAGGTGGGATGGAGCCTAATCTAACCAAACTTAATGAAAAGAAAGCTGAGAGCAAGGGTATGACAACCTCTTCCCTATTCTGGTTTTAAGGACCTCCTGCAGTGCTGTCATCAGTCATTTGCATCTACTGTGGGAGTCAGCGCTCAGCGGCCATTGCAGTCACTCACAACACAGCAAAATTGTGGTTCAAGTGCTTGCTTTCAGAAGCAACAAATTAGGCTCTTATTAGCCATGACACTAATAGTCTTTGGGGGAAGATGATGAAAATTCTGATCTTCATCAGTGAATTTACTGCACTTAATGGGAAAAAGAAATCATCCTCTCTCCTTCCTTGCCAATATTCTGGTCCTGAAGCTGCAGAACTCCGCTCCCCTGTGCGGTTCTGCCTGGGATGTAATGAGTCTTTGCCTCTTCTGCAGAGCTGAGTCACTCCAATAACACAGATGGGTTCACGGTGTCTACTTTATGTGTTTAGCTGTATATTTTTAACTTTTGAACATAATGAAGGCTTCTCTACAGATTGTTCAGAACAAGAGTTTGTTTCTGTGTCCTGATCAAGCATGTGTAAGAAAAATGAGAAAAAGCATTCAACCTCAGTGATACTAAGGTGCTTTGGAGTGTATGCCTTGTTAGCAGAGTTTTAGAACTTGTAAAACTCTGGAGCCCTAATCACAGAATATTTGTGTAAAAAGCTGAGCTGTATATAACTTCAAATGTTTGATTTTCAATGAAAAATGCACTTTTTTTTTTTTTTTTCACTTGCACCAATTTTGTACTGGTATAACAGCACTGTGGTGGGTTGACCTTGGCTGGCTGCTAGGTGTCCACCAAGCTGCCCTGTCACTCCCTCTCAACAGCACAGGTGAAGAAAATATCATGGAAAAGCTCAGGGGCTGAGATAAGGACAGGGAGATAACTTACCAGTTATAGTAATGGGGAAAACACTTTACTTTGTGGAATTTAATTTAATTTATTGTCAGTTAATAACAGAGTAGGATAGTGAAAAATACAACAAAACTTAAAGCACCTTCCCCCCACCCCCCTACTTCTTCCCAGGCTCAACTTCACTCCCAACTGTTCTACCTCCTCCCCCTGCGTGCCACAGGGGGATGGGGATTGGGGGTTTTGGTGGGTACATAACACTTCATCTCTGCTGCTCCCTCCTCCTCACAGTCTTCCCTTGCTCCAGCGTGGGGTCCATTCCATGCGATATAGTCCTTCATGAACTTCTCCAACATTAGTACTTCCCATGGGTTGCAGTTTTCCAAGAACTGCTCCAGCATGGGTTCTTTCCATGGGGTGCATTCCTTCAGGAACGGACTGCTCCTGTGTAGGCTCCTCGCCATGGGCTACAGTTCCTGACAGAAAACCTGCTCCTGTGTGGGCTCTCCACGGGCTGCAACTTCCTTCAGGGCATATCCACCTGCTTCAGTGTGGGGTCCTCCATGGGCTGCAGTGTGGATATCTGCTCCACCATGGACCTCCATGGGCTGTCGGGGAACAACCTGCATCACTATGGTCTTCTCCTACTGCAAGGAAATCTTTGCTCTGCTGCCTGAAGCACCTCCTCCCCCTTCTTCTTCACTGACCTTGGTGTCTGCAGAGTTGTTTCTCTCACATTTTCTCACTCCTCTCTCCCAACTGCTGCACAGCAGGTTTGAGCCTTTCTTAAATATGTTATCACAGAGGCACCACCAGAATTGCTGATGGGCTTAGCTTTGGGCAGTGGCAGGTCCAGCTTGGAGCTGGCTGGAACTGGCTCTGTCCAATATGTGGGCACCTCCTGGTGTCTTCTCGCAGAGGGCCCCTGCAGCTCCCCTGCTACCAAAACCTTGCCATGTAAACCCAACGCACAGAACTTACTTTCATACAATTTCATCAGATGGGAAACTAAGATACAGAAGATGAGAATCAAGTCATAAATATTTTAATGATAAAACTCCCAATCTTTAACCTCCATTAAACTCTTGAGATTTTATTTTGTGAAATTGTTTTATGATCATTAGTGTCTTTAAACAGGTATTTGCCATTTTCCTGCAGTCTGACTTGTGCAAATTTATTTCTCTGCTCATAATTTTAACTGCTAGTTATTTAGTGCAAACATTGTGAAACATAGAAGGTTATTTTATAAATCCACTGTTCAGTTTGTGAAAGTGATTGGCCTGGGTATGACTGAGAACTAGGAAATTGCTCTCCTGATGTAAAGTGTTATCAAATGACTATTTATAAGTTGTGGAAATACACATTTTCATTTAATTTTCTAATGATGATAATGAATGCTCAAGAGAAACCTTGATTCATTTCACTAGTGCACAAATGTTTAAGTGGGGGAGGAATATTCAGAAAATGTGTTTGAGGGACATATATACATTATAAACAAAAGGATTAAAATTATATTGGGGTGATATCATGATACTTGCTGCTGGGCTTTACTTATTGGGTGATTTATTTCTCAGATGTTGCAGTGACTATACACTTATGCATGGGGTAAAACAAGGGGAGAAGAGGTACTCAAATGAGTGAATTAGAGGTACTGTATTCATCTTTACTGGTGATTCAAATCAATCTGCGAATGCGTATTTGAGATAAATGCTTATGTCACATCATTGTGGGCTTTCTAACCTGCCAAATGTGTTCATTTTATTCTGGCACTAATAATTAAAATAAACTGCAACCTCTGAAATTCTGGCTACAGGAACCAGCTACTGTAAGATAAGCTATTGAGTAGATACAGCTCTTAGATGTTGAGTCCTGTTACACATGGTTTTATCACATAGAACCATATGACCTGTGGTAACATAAGTCCCTTTTACTTATGCACAAGCTATCCGGTAGCTAATATTAGGCAACAGAGCTGGTGTGAATAATTCTCTGTCAGTGGCTAACATTCTATAAGTTTCCAGCTTAGCTGATGTCATGGTAATGTCCTCATACAACCATAGTAATTTCTTTGTATAACTAAATCAATGTTTCTTCTCCAGTCTCCTTTAGGTTCAATTTTTTTTCAGTGACATTGTTGTCTCTTCCATTTCTGTCTTCCGTTTATGTCCCACAGCTACACATGTACATTCTCCCTCTCTCTCTGTTTCTGAAAAAAAATATTTTTGTTATTGCATCATTAATTGTATCTGGTAATTGTTTATCTTGTTCTAAGACATTGAGCATACAATGCTTTCCAGAGAAGAGTGCAGAACAATACAGTAAGAAACTCAAATCTGAAAGAAACAGGAAAATAGTTAATCTTAACTAGTTATTTGGGGATTGTTCTCCAGTGAACTCCACCCTGCCTGTAACACTCACCCAGGATGCAACACCCATTCTATAACAGAATCTGTGACACTGAGTCCTCATTAAGATAATTTTTTTAAAGGATTTTCTCTGGAACAGTGTTGCTAAGTATCACTTGCAGTGTAGTGCTGTGCTTGCCGCCCTTAGCTTTGCCCTGATGATATGACCGAAAATCAGGCTTCTGTCTCATGTTAAAAGTAAATAAGAAGTTGCTTTTTTTGATCCAAGTTACGTGAGAGAGACAGGGAAAGGATAAAATCCCTTGTAGACTTCTCTGACAACTTGAGTGTCTAGGGCAGACAGCACATGCTGGGATTACCATTAACAGATGAACCCAAACCCTGACTGATGAGTTTATTCATCATTTCCAAGTGTCTGAAAAAATTAGAAAAAAAAGATTGGGTATGTCATTATCTTATCTGCCACAAGTACTAAAGGTTTCCTGAACGAGAACAGATTGGAGTTCTATGCTCAAGCAACAAGGGGAGTTGAGCATAAATGTGAGGGGTCTAAAGATTCTCTATGTTGTATCTCTTTCAAGACTCCAGCAGGAGCTATGACAATATGCTACAATTATACATAGAATCACAAGTGTAAAATAATTTAATCTCTGCTCAAGTCTATATTTTGCCCCTTCCGGAGATAAAGACAGATAGGAGTTCATGTACTTACAATTCTGTGCAGTACAATATGCCATATAAAACAGCATGTTGTCACAGAGACACACCAAAAGTCATTATCAGGCAGATGGCAAATTCAAAAGAGGAATTTATTTTTAACTGGTGATAAAACAAGAATGGAATGTCTTCTTAACCAAAATCAGTTTATGCTCTGACAAACGTTAAATCACAGGTTCAGGATACCAAGTTGAATTTAATTACTACACAGGGGATCCCCGAACTTTGGAATGATGATCCAAAATGGGCACTCACTCACCTATAAGATGAGGGCTCTCAACCTTGAGGAGTTTCCTTGAGAGACGTCCCAACCCAAGGGGAGAGTCCCTGACTGCACATCCACTGCTCCAAGGAGGACTGACCCAAAATGATCCCCTGGCAGGGCTCCATTTGTACCCTAGGTCAACCCTGATCTGCCGTCATATATGGTCAGTGGTCTAGAACCTTCTCTTGACTGAGGCGTTTCATTGGCTAAGGGCCCTGTCTGTCAACCGGGGGGCCCTGCCTTTCCTGTCCCCCGACCACGTGTGTACATGACCCACCATGTGTGGTCCAGTGGGTGAGAAGTTTCTGGTATCATTGCGCAGGGGGCAGATGACGTGTGTGTGCACCTGCCACACATATTTCTTAAATATTTCCTCATTTGTGCTTGTTCTGAGATTTACATGAAGTTTTGGGTATGGTGTGGTTGACTGGTAATTCTTAATTTATGCTTTAAGCATAATTACATTGGGTACTCTGCTAAGAGCGTGACAGAGACTTTTGTTCCAGTTTCCACCTCTCCTATTCTTGCCTCCTTTTTTTTTTTTTTACCGTGTGTGTGGTGGTGTGTGTTGGAGAATGGATAATGATTGTGTAAATGCTGTGTTAAAAAACCTTACAAAAAACCATTGCTGCATATAATGGCATTTGACATCTGAACAACTGATTAAATCTGTGATGTAGAACTGAGGTTAAAGATTCAATTATTTTACCCATGAATAGCTGATGCATTCATGTGATAGTTATTAATTAGAACTGAACCTAGACCTTCAGTTCAAAACGATAGGTTCAAATGGAATAAAAAAGCCAACTCATCTGTAAGGTGGTGGTAACCCATGGGGATCACACTTTCAAAGGACACACATCAGGACTTTGCAAACATGAGTGTGTTGTAAGAACATCCTGGCTTTAAATATGAAGCAATAACTTTTTGATCTTTTTTTTTTTCTTGGGGTGGGGTGGTGGTAAGGTGAGGGTTTGGGTGTAAGAATTTCTTTTCACAGTCACATAGTTATCTTTGTCTAGCTGATTTGTTTCAATTCTTTAATGTTTCAGCCATATACGGCTGTACCCTATATGCATGTCTACATGACAGATGCTTTTTTTGACACTTTCTTCCAGAGCCTGCTAAGTCAATGTCTTTCATTTCACACTCCTGTGTGCTAGCTAGTCCTGTTGGATGCTTTTGCCTGCCCTTTTGACTTTATTTTAGGACTTACTGTTTAAGCTCTTGTTTCATCTTTTTCCGCTCCCCAGAGAGGCTTGGTTTCTTTTCTGTCTCTCAGTATCTTTGTTCTCATCAGCTCTAGCTCCTGTGGCATTTGCTACATCTGATAAGGCATTATTAACACGGAACTTTTATGTGGGATTTGCAAATGTATCATCACAAAGCACAATAATGAAGCTGAATGTTTAAGGCTCTTTACACTGACAGCAGTTGGCTTCTTGTTGTTTTCTACAAAATTAAACAACAAAATTTTAACATAGAAAGGAAAATACAGCAGAGGATTATCAGAATAACACAGAAGCAGCTGAATTTTAGATGTGTATTCCTGGTGTTGGAAAGAATAATCGAAAGGTGATTATAGGTAATTGTATATGTTGTTCATATGTGCAGGAATTAGATCTCTTTTTAATTATGAGTACAGTAACAGCCTAGTGACATCTGTTTTCCCTTACATATCCACTTAAATACCTCTTCAAAACAGCAGCTAGTACCTATAGAGCGTGGACCAACTATTGCCCCTGCAGCCTTGCAAACAAAACACGCTACGCTTCATCATATTTCTGTTTTGACTCTTCCAGACCTTTGTGCTGTGGACCAACTCTAATCCTTCATCTTAAATTGTGAGAGCAATCGTACAGTCTACCTGAACCCCATAAAAACCTGAAAGTTGTCAGACTGTAGTTTAAAATGATACCAAAGGACACTGAGCAGGGTTCCTTGGAAAAGGGAAAGGCTTCAGTTCATCCTATATAGAGAAGAACCTGACTCTAATTCAATGGGATGTAGTGAATGGTTCATCGTGCCTCTTGAAATAGCCATATAACCAGGAGTGAGAGTCCTGGAAACCTGATGAAAAAGCAGGCAGAGGGGAAGTTGATTCTGCTGGATGAGCTCACAGGGTAAAGATTAGTCTGTAGAAAATTAAGTTACACGTTTTTTACTTTGGACTAGCTCTAGTCTGGCCACATGACCTGTATCTGTGTTAGTGGAGGGAGCATATTTGGATCTGTCCTGGAGTGTAAATTCTGATTTATTTACGTCTGAAGGGAGTTTAATTTGTGAGCTTTGAGACTGCTCCAGGGTCAGAACTGAAAAGCATTAAATTAGCATGATCAGGAGATTCACTTCAGAAGTGCACTCCCAATCCAGGTTAAAATGCTAATGCAGATATACCCTTAGACTCCTAAATAAGGTGGTCTGGGTTGTCACGCTGGTGGCTAATTTCTATGGGTTATAGCGCCCATATTATGCATGAGATATAGATGGTCTGGATCTGAAAATATGTCTTTATCTCTGCTTTGATACTATGAAGCAGAATAAGACTCTAATCCCCCAGGAAGCCTCAGAGCAACTGAAATGTCAGTTCTAAGTAACAGTAAAACAATTTTGATATGAATTATTTAAATTATAGTCTTGTAAATAGAATCCAGAGTGTGAAGAATAGAACTGTAATTGGGTCTAGCCAAGCAGACATCAACGTCTGATCTCTACTCATCTGTCTGAAGAATTGGAATTGGTGTTTTCAGTCTTTTTAATAGTGGATAAAGAACCCCCTCTCAAAGAACATCAGTACAAATGGAGCAAGACAGCAGTCACGACAGAGAGCTTAACACAGAAATTAATTTGAATTGTAAGGAAATCTCGACTTTCTACTTTAGCTCTGGAAGTGGTACAAAACTTCAATTTTAATTCTATTTTATTGCCATTCATTTGCTTAGTTCATAACTTTTAAGTGGCAGAGAATTAACTTTATGAATGATTTTTTTGGATTTGCCATTTTTTGTTTGTATGGATGAAAAGAGGAATCTTCGAAACCCACATTTACCTAAAAAAGCAGCTTTCAACAGCTTTTTCCATATTGTAAATTGTTGTAAATAATATTTTCATATTTTTTCAATTTTTAATATTTTTACACAGTTCAGTCCTGAAAGTTCTGAACTAAGCAAAACTATATTAATTTGAGCAATTTAAATGGAACTAGAAGACCAATGGATTAAATCCTACAGTACAGAAGTATATACAAGTACAACACATAATACAGCAAAGCATGTGAATGCTACTAACTTGTCTTTTTACAGAATTAGCCTCCAGGGACTATATCTTATTGACATCAGAGACATCAGCACTGTAAAATGCAAGTGCATCGTGCATTTTTATGACCATGTTTGACATAATCAGTGTTTAGTTCTGGCTCCTGTGAGAAAGAGTTAGTCTATATTTGTAATTATTTTGTTTTTTTCTTCTTAGTTTGTTCACTCTTTACTACTGCAGGGGACATATTTGTCTTGTTTGAGTGATTGAAGATGATTGTCTGCTTGGACAGTAGACCTAATTAATTTCTGACACCAAGGCCTTTTACAGTGTATAGAAAAAGTTGAACACAAACAGAGTTATAGTATATTGACATTTTCCAATCCTTCCCTTGAATTTTTATTCTGCAGACTCAACTTTCTTTGCTGAATTCCCTACAGGAAGCCACAGCTGGGGTGTCTGTTGAGCAAAACATAAGATTGCAGACTTTTTAATTTAGGTTGACTAATAGCACTTGACTGTAGCTTAGGCAAAAATGATAATGTAATGTAAAAGTGGAGTCAGACAAAACAATGGAAAACTCTCAGTTATAATATTACTACTGAATTTTATTTGATGCATTGTGACTCACTGGTAACTGTTTTATTAGTTAGCCACGGATAAAGAAACATTAAGCAAAATGATGCCTCACTATTATTTAAATATACATTACTATCTTCCAGATGGAATCTCCTTGATTTAGCTTTTTATAAATTTTAAATTATTTTTCTGGGGCAGAGACCACTTGGTTAATAATTACGTGGTGACTTTTCTAGCCTTAACTCTAGGAACTATTTCGTTGCTATTGTTTTGTAAGGAGAAAGATTTTCTATGATAAAGGGTGGAAATGCATAAATTCAAATACATAGGCAGATTTTGTCTTTAACCCTTCTTGAATAAACTCTTTGCTAGAATTTTTCACATGTAAAGATAGGTGCAATAATGCCTCCATAATAGGGATATTTCAATGGTTGTTTAAAATGATCAAATATTTAACATTTCAAATTATCAATAATTAAACATTTAATACCCCTTTGTTGGTATTTATTTATCTGTAATATTTTCATATTTTCAAATTGTTATTTATGTGTATCTGTAGTCTGTGTGTAGAAGCAATATGTCTAATCTCTTATCCTCTGTAAGGGGACTACTCTAAAAGAAGAATTACATTTTTCTAGGTGTAAATATGAGAAATGATGTTAACAGGTAGCAGTTTAGAGTATGCAGTGTCACTAATAGCGTTCGTAGCATTCATTAAAAATGTCATGCCTCAAAAGTGGCTCCTGGTATGTGATTTCAACTCCACTAAAATTAAAGCCTCTGGCCTGACATTCTGAAGCTAACAATATTCAGTAAGACTACAAAAGTTTAAGATTGGAATGAAAAGAGGATGCTATGCAAATAACTGATTTTTATATTTGTTGCCTGGATAAAAAATATTTTGGGGCCTCTGCAGAATTCATTTTTTACCTTCCTTAATGGAATGAGAGATTGAAGTGTTTTGTTTGATGGAAAAGAATTCCATTTAATCTTCTCCCAACTCCATAAATATTAACTTTAAAACTGATTTTCAAAACATTGTAATGAGAAAGTGAAATATTATATTTAAAAAGTGCTGAAATTAAACATCATGCTTTGTTGTATATGTCTATTTTGCTGAATCTGTGAAGTTTTCGTAGGTGTTGTGGTTTAACCCCAGTAGGGCAGCTAAGCACCACCCTGCTGCTCGCTCATTCCCCCGCAGTGGGGTGGGGGAGAGAATCAGAAGGGCAAAAGTAGAACCAGGTGGGTTGAGATAAAGACAGTTTCATAGGTAAAACAAAAGCTGTGCATGCAAGCATGGCAAAACAAGGAATTGATTCCCCATGTCCCATGGGCAGGCAGGTGCTCAGCCATGTCCAGGAAAGCAGGGCTCCATCACGCATAACGGTGACTTGGGAAGACAAACGCCGTCACTCCCAATGTCCTCCCCTTCCTTCTTCTTCCCCCAGCTGTATGTGCTGAGCATGACGTCACACGGTATGGGATATCCCTTGGGTCATTGGAGTCAGCTGTCCCGGCTGTGTCCCCTTCCAGATCCTTGTGCACCCCCAGCCTCCTTGCTGGTGGGGTGGGGTGAGGAGCAGAAGAGGCTTTGATACTGTGTAAGCACTCCTCAGCAGTAACGAAAACATCCCTATGTTATCAACAGTTTTCAGCATAAAGCCAAAACATAGCCTCATATGAGTTGCTGTGAAGAAAATGAACTCCATCCCAGCCCAAATCAGTACAGTAGGTGTAACAGTCATTCTTCACTACACTCGAGTCTCTCTGACTGTCCTCATGTTTGTGCCTTCCTCCAGTCCTGATCTTGTGCAGCGTACGTAAGACACCTCAAACCAGTTTGTATCATTGGATCTGTGGCCCTGTTACTGTGTTCTAGAAGCTTCAGCAATAGAAGTGACTGATAGAATAGAACAAAACTAAACTTTTTTCCACTATTGCATTAGAAGGCCATCGACCAGCCAGCCTTAACTTAAAGACAAAGTACAAGGTGTAATGGGGCAGGTACCTGCTGGACAACCCCTCCCAGCTCTCTCAGTGGTGAAATTCAAGTGTACAGCATCTTCTATGCCTGTGACTCTCTAGAATTTATCTAGCAATCTGTGTGCTATCACATTCCTTGTCAGTGACAATAAAACCTGTCTTGCCTATAGAGGATTTCCTAATGAAGCATGGAAGGCAATACAAGCAAAGCCTCTGTGCACTGGTGATCATTCAATAAATCACAATCATAAAAGGCAAGGAGGTAGCTCGATTTAAACATAGAGAATTCAAGACTTTTATTCTGCTGTCACTAATGCAGTAATTCCATGTGCACACAAAGGTCCCATGATGCTTCAAGTTGTTAATTTAATGCTACCATTTAATGAATAATGCAATACTATTGTACAAAACAGTGTAAATTGCCACAATGTCAGGCAAATTTCTTCAGGCTGATCTGGTTTACACATGCCAGACTTCATGAAATTATTTTTTTTTCCATCCTTAAACTTGATATATTTCTGCATACATAGATTATTCCCTGTATTGAGCTCTCTGTGATATTTTTGTGAGGTTTTTTTTTGCGTGTTTTCCTCACTCCAACCTACTTCATAGAAATATCTCAAAACAAACTGTAAATATGAAGGTACCTGCTTGATGCTTCTCCTGATGTCTTATGTATGGAGGCAGAGATCTTAAAATTCCTGGCAGGATTTATAAAACTTAAGCAAACCTATTTCTAGTACATCAGCTGAGGACTAGCTATGGCATTTCTATCTTTCAGTGAAATTGAAAGTATTTTCCAAAGTCTGATGGAGTATTCTGCACAGTGCAAGCAAAGCACAGTGTAGGGGTGCCACAAGCAATCATGTTCCCTTCTGAAAGTTCTATGGTAGTCTGCTCTGACAGATGTGTGGGTTGGTTTTTTTTTCTTTAGACTTTCATGCCCATTAAAAGCAAAGGGGAAGGATTATTATTTGCACTGAAATATGATGAAAAGACTTTAAGAACAGCAATTTCATTTTGTTTTTATAAGAAAAATAAATTGAAGTCCCAAATGAGTAGATCAAGATTGGTCCTGACAGGAGATTGTTCCTGGGGAATACCTCTTACAAGTGTGTTTTGGATCCCAAAACTTCCATCCTTAAGTTTTCCAACAAAGGCAAGTAATAATGGAGGATTTTTGTATGTGCTATGTATTTTCCATTGTTACACAAATTCTTGTCACAGGAAACCTGTACAGGACTCCAACGCACTGTTAGCAGAAACGGAGAACCTTCACAGTGTGGGTAAATATCTCAGAATTTGGCCCATCATCTGAAAGAAACCTTGCAGCTTTGTGTACTTTAGCTGAAGGAAATCTTTCTAAGAACACAGCTTACCTTAGGGTATATTGGCACCATTTAGCCATTAGGTTGTCTTGGGCCTGCTGCAAAATTGTTCTTTGTAGAGTTTAGGAAAGGACAGAGGGATTTAGAGAGTGAATGGGTAGTACAGGCTGCTTTCTGTCAGCCTCAGTGCATTTTTATATGCTGTACACTGTGGGAGAAGAGCAATGGATGTCATCTTTGCTTGTGACAACTCTTTCCTGAAATAAAATGACTAGAAGACACCAGCACACCGTGGAATAGCACAGTCCTAATACTCACCCTGTAGGGTTTAGTTTATCCACATGGTTTGTCTGGGTTCTCGTTCTCCTGGCAGATGCAGGCAGCCACTTTTTTCAAGAGGGAAATTCTCCTCTACAGTGATTTCTATGAACCTTTAGGAGCCGTGCTTTTACCTAGTTTACTTATCAAAGCAAGAGCTTATAGGAGCTACTTCGAGGAGTAATCCTCAGTGTCTGTTTAGATTCCGAGTCCCAAGCAAAAGATGTAGAGGATCCAGAGAAGAGGTTTCAAGTCTTCTAATTTAATTCAAAACTTCCACCCTGCTAGCAGAGGAAAGAAAAGGATGTTGTCTGAACATGCTTTAAATTTTTTTTTCTCTTTTGAGGCGTAACTTTTTTTTTCTGCTTAATAACAGTGGGACACGTAGGAAGTTTGACTGTCTCTCTCACTGATGTTGGCAAGCTCATCCTTCAGAAGCTTAGCTTTCATGTTAGCTTGGGCTGCCTTTTGAACGTGTGCCACATGATCATCACCTGCTGGCTTGCAAAACTTGTTTAGTTGAAATGCTTTCTTTGACAAAAAGGAACCTGTATTCCCTAGCAATGGCCTAACATGTAACTGTTTGCAGTTGATGATATTTATAGAAAAGGTTGAGAATTCTTTGAGAATATTCTTATACATTTTCTGTAAGAGATAGATGAGAAAATTTGATAGTTAAACAGAACTCAAGCTGTTTAAACTCATTTGAGCTAATGCCAGCTACCCCTCACCTCTGAGCTTGTGTATGCTCATACATACATACATATTTTGCTCATTTATTTAGATGTAATGTTACTTTTTTGCAGACTTATCTCTTGCAGAGCAGTATTCTAGTTCTGATAACACTTGAAATAAATGAAGGCTGTTCCCTTAGCAACTGCCAGCTGAATAACCTTAAAATGCAGTGGGAATAAATAGAGTAACTAATATTTGCTGAATGTCTGGGGTTCGTGAAATATTCCTTTTCATAAACCCAGTAAATGGGCTTCTGCTGAATAAAGAGTGGGTTTTAAAATGATGTTATTATTTTGATGTGCAGTGTAATTTGTTTACTTGGCTTGGGATGTCCTGCCACTTTGCAGCTGAGTATACTGAGAAAAATTCTGAAAGCCAATGTAATTTTTTCTCCTATTTATTTGTGATTTATGTTCGGTTTTTAAACAGCTCCTTATACCTGAAGCCATTCGCTTTAGAGATAACTGCTTATATTACACTTATACGCTAGCTTCATTCTCTCTCCTCACTTTCTATTAATTTACATGAAAATGGTATTTACATTACTTGGAGGTCAGATCCAAAAGAAAATATCTCCGTCTTTTGAAGCATAGTAATTGGGTCTGTGAACTTCTATTTGATTTCCACACTCTTCAGACCTGTAGTGAATCTTACCCTCTTGTTTGCACAAAGGCCTTGTAAAATGAAACGTTGTTTTAAGTTGTTCTTTGACACTTGTGTAACAAAAATAAATAATTACGAAACAGTTCAGTTTAGCAGAGAGGTTTCCTCTGTCTCCCAGACTTCTGGTCAGCTGGATCTTGCTTGGCTTTCTGCCTCCTGGAAGGGCAAGACAAAGTCTGTCTCTTGCTGTGTTCTAGTTAAACGAGGCCAAGGCGATGGTTGGCACATTTGTTCCTCTGTCACAAAATCCTGGTGAATTCTGACTGGAGGGAAAAAATTATCAACATATCATGATGCAATGCAGTAACTGCCACTAATTAATTTTTAACATTAAACACTTTTTACAACATAGGTGCAAGCTACAAAATGCTTGAAAAACCTTACAGATGGAACTTCTTGGAGAATCTTTCTTGGATAGCTGAAAAGCTGCTGAAAGGACAGCAGTGGTACTACTGTGCTATAAAACTAGTGCCAGTAGTTATTATACGTCAGTATGTTACATTCCCTGGGAATAGAATAAGAAGAAAAATATGATATACCGATACTTTAGAGTGATAAAAGTTGGTATATCATAGAATCATTTGGGCTGGAAGGGACCTTTAGATGTCATCTAGTCCAACCCCCATGCAGTGAGCAGGGACATCTCCAACTAGATGAGGTTGCTCAAAGCCCCATCCAGCCTGACCTTGAATGCCTCCAGGGATGGGGCAGCCACAACTTCTCTGGGCAACCTGTTCCTGTGCCTCACCACCCTCATTGTAAAAAAATCTCTTCCTTATGTCTAATCTGAATCTACCCTCTTTTAGTTTAAAACTATTACCCTTTGTCCTGTTACAGCAGACCCTGCTAAAAAGTCTGTCCCCGTCTCTCATATAGGCCCCCTTTAAGTATTGGAAGGTTGCAATGAGGTCTCCCCAAAGCCTTCTCTTCTCCAGGCTGAACAACCCCAACTCTCTCAGCCTGTCCTCACAGCAGAGGTGCTCCAGCCCTCGGATCATCTTCGTGGGCTCCTCTGGACTCACTCCAACAGGTCCATGTCCTTCTGGTGCTGAGGACCCCAGAGCTGAAGGCAGTACTACAGGGGGGTCTCACCAGAGCGGAGCAGAGGGGCAGAATCCCCTCCCTTGACCTGCTGGCCATGCTTCTCTTGATGCAGCCCAGGGTACGGTTGGCTTTCTGGGCTGCAAGGGCACATTGCTGGCTCATGTTGAGCTTCTTGTCAATCAGTACCCCCGAGTCCTTCTCCGCAGGTCTACTGTCAATTCCTTCATCCCCCAGCCTGTACCGATACTGGGGGTTGCCCTGACCCAGGTGCAGGACCTTGCACTTGGTCTTGTTAAACCTCATGAGGTTCTCATTGGCATACCTCTCAAGCTTGTCTAGGTCCCTCTGAATGTCTTCCCATCCCTCAGGTGTGTCAACTGTACCACTCAGCTTGGTGTCATCTGCAAACTTGCTCAGGGTGCATTCGATTCCACTATGTCATTGATAAAGATATTGAACAGTACAGGCCCCAACACAGGCCCCTAAGGGACACCACTTGTCACTGTCATCCATCCAGACATCAAGCCATTGACCACCACCCTCTGGGTGTGACCATCCAACCAATTCTTCACCCATCGAACAGTCCACCCATCAAATTCATACTTCTCCAATTTAGAGAGAAGGATGTTGTGGGGCACCGTGTCAAAGGCCTTACAAAAGTCCAGATAGATGACATCTGTAGCCCTTCCCTTGTCCACTGATGTAGTTACTCCATCATAGAAGACCACCAGGTTGGTAAGACAAGACTTGCCCTTGATGAAGCCATGCTGGCTGTCTCGGATCACCTCCCTGTCCTCCACCTTCTGGGAGGATCTGCTCCATGATATACCAAGATGCTCTGAGTTTATTCCTGTGGAAGCAGGAAAGAAACGTGCAATTAGAACAGATGAGGCTACCTATGCTCTAATTCTTGTAGAATTTCAATCCCTGTCTCAGAAAATTTTCAGAGGATGCCTGTCATGAGCAATGAGCTCTGCTTTTATGGTAGAAAGGCTTTTTTTGGGTTGGGATTTTTTTTTCCACCTGAGAAATACAGCTGTTCACTACTAGTTTTCCTCAGAAATGTTGGATCACTTTTTAAAGATTAATATATACATGCACACATTGGACCCAGGTGATCAATCATCTTGAAAATAAAGACCAAAAAGCATTAAAGTGAACCTGTGATTCTGGGGAAACCTAGTATAGAAGTGTAAGAACAGTTCAGATGTGTTCTCCAAAGGCTTGAGGGTTTCATGCCTATGTATATTGCTTTATTGCAGTCCTGGTGGAATATTACAAAGTTGGGACCAGGCTTTGAGACAGAGGCTCCCAGCCAGCTTAAATGGAAATTGCTGTGTGAGAGGCTACTCCTGGCAAAGCAAGGTATTACTCTGAGGGGTCTAGATTTTCTTAAGTGATATCAAAGTGGGAGTTTCACAACAGTAAGTGCTAGCATTAAGTTGCTGGTGGGTCTGAGTTACATGACAGGAATGTAAGCAAAAGCTGTTTTACAGAAACAGACTTAAGACAATTTAATATACTCTGAAAAAGCTTTATCTTGATTAGGCTGCAAAACTCACTCCCAGTTAGAATAATATTCAGTTATTAAATGAAAAAGCAGAAAACATTCATCTATTTGAATAACAACATTTAAAAGCAGAGTAATACTCTTTAGTAGCGTTGCTGCTGAATACCGACAGCTGTACTAACTGTGTCCATAACAATCATCTGCACTACTGATCATTAACTTCACAATGAGTAACAGTGCTGATTTATTTAATGAACCTCCAGGTAATCGTTGTTTTCTTTACTGATTACATCAGGGAAATGAGACCTGCTAGCACTGAAATGGCTTGAAATGCTTAAGCAAACCTTTCTGAAGGGTAAAATGCCTGGCCATTTTTCTCTTACTTTCTGCCCTGATATAAGTTTTTTGTTATTCCCCTGCTGTTCTAATTAGTGAGAAACCACTTTTTCATCCCTTAAACGGTGAATCTTGGACATATCCTATACTTTAGTGTTCTGGGAAATTCCTCCACATAATTACAACATACTGCTTATAAAAACTAGAACACTTCTATTGTGTTTACAAGGTAAAATTGTATAGGAAAACATTTAAAGTCAGTCTTAAGTCCTCAAGTTGTTGAAGCTATATTTTCAAAAGTTCGTCCCACTGCAGTACAGCTCTGCTGTTCTGCTGGTGAGGCAGGTCGATGGTGAGACCTGCTAAGCTTCTCTTTCACCTCAGAGCTCTGCACATGGAAATAGGGTTCTTGCAACTTTTCTTGGCTTATACAGATTACAGCTTGTCATAAAGGATGCGAATACCCTGGCCACTTAATCTTAACTTTCTGAGAAGAACAGGTCATAATATTTGATCCAGAATTTCCTGCTTAAAAACCTTAAATTCTGGCTGTACCTGGTAGGCTTCTAAGCAAGCTGCTTCTCTTTTGTGGAGAGTCCATGAGACAGCAACTGCTCTAGTGTTTGTTCTTGCTGTTAGAAATCTATATCTTGCTCATAATCTGATTTTGTTTAACTTCAGCTTCCAACCCCCGAATCTTTTTACATTCTTGCTTGTTTTATCTAACATTACAAATTGCATTTCCTCTTGGGTCCCCTTGTACCTAACCTACTAAAGCACCAACAAGGATACAACCAACTTTTACCTCACCCTTGTTCAGGCATAAGTTACTGTGAGGACAGGCTCTTCTGTTATAGTGGCTAAACCAAAAAATTATCACGGCACCCTCAGGAATGACTGTGAGTTGAAATGCTTAGATTATCTAGGATATCAGGTTCAGTTCTTGCTATTGCAAATACTTGACTTCATTGATTGTTGATTATTGGCAGGGCCTAACATCAGGACTTAATTCTTCCTATCATCTGAGCTATTAGCATTGAGAGGCGTGCAACAATAGGTTAATTCCCTTGTAAAAATGTGTCATGAATAGTACACTTTATGCAGAGAGGCTTTTTCAGCAAATGCCAGCCTGTTCTACCTCGATGATCAGAAGGAAAAAAAGTCCTTGCAAATTAGGTCTCCTCATAATTTGAATTCGTTAACTTCCCAAAGATGAGGAAATTCACAAGCAAAGGGTGGAAACACAAGAATCAGAAAGTGTGTTTGAGGGGAGAGAAAATCAATAGAATAAATTTCCAGAAGGTCTCTAATTTCACTTACTGTCTGTATCAGGGCAAATGGCAGGATCCTACTTTCTATAAAGTCTATATTCCCTGATATCACTATGCTATAGCTCCAAAGCCAAGCCACAAAAAGTCCAAGCACTTATTTTACAACTGTGAAATACCTGCTAGCAGAGAGGAGAGTAGAAGTTGTCTTCCCAAGGCAGAGTTTAATTACTCAGGAAGCTATTCTACCACATAATGAGGGCCACCTCTTGGAAAAAAAACACTGACCACAAAGGTCTTAGCAACCTGCTGCTGGTATTATAATTGCAACAGAGGAAGCTTCTTTTCCACATTAGTGGTAACTTTGATGCAAAAGGACGGCATGATCTTGCTTTTAATCTAAAACTCTCTAGACTTTTAATCTAAAACTCTCAAATGCATTACAAATAAATGCTTCCTCTTTTGCAAAAATGATACACAGAAAACTATGTCTGTCTTTAAGTAGACCATTATTTAATTAGTCATACTGTCTCTGGAATACCTAAGAATAGATTGTGATCCTGATACCTTACAGTCTTACAAGGTAAAATACTGTCTTTTACACAGACTACGCTAGAATCACATTTGGCTAGTTCCCGGATAAGATACTATTTTTTTCCTAATTTTCATGACAGAGTCCTGGAAGACTGTTTTTACATTCAGCTGTGACTACCTGGAAATATTTTCTTCTCCCATCCTCTGCCATTGTGTGTGTTCTTGTGGGGCCTATTACTATAACAGTTCCATCTTCTTATATGGAAACTGCTGAAGGTAAGCTCATCTGACTGTTTTGACATTGAGCTGATCACTTCACTCAGGGGGAAGAAATAAGTTCCGCTTCCTATGATACTCATTTAGAAATAGAGAGCTAGACCAACCAAGGACATCCCAGCATAACTTTCTTGTAATCTTTCTTAAATTTACAATATCTGATGTGTTTTATACAGTACACATAATTTCTGTACGCCATACCTTCTCCATATACCACTAGAATTTGATGTTACAGAAAGCTACCAGTTCAAAGGAGAGGTGGAAAGGAACAAAAAGACCACGTAGTAAATCCCTGTGCGGTGAATTTCCAGGCTTCTGCCTTAAGCAGATTTTTTTTTTTTTCTCATCATCACAGGTAGCTCACTTCCCTCTCTTAAACATCCCAGCAATGAAACAAAGCAGTAGAGCTTGAATAATTAGGAAAGAAGACGAATCTTTTTTATTTAAATAGAAATGAACTTTACCCTGATATGTAAACCCAGAAAATGTCCTCTTGAACTGATTTTATATGCTAGAAACCTGTTTGCTGTTACCTATGCATCAGAAGTCTTGGCATCCAATTATAGGATATATAGTTAGGATCTTTCCAAGGTCAGTGTGAAAGATGCTCTAAGTACAAGACAGATAATTTAAAATTTTCTTCTGTGTGAAAAAATATCTCTGCCTAAAATGGGTTCATTGTTACTTAGAATTGGGCCTTACTTGAAAACTTTACGAAGCTCACTGACGTTTCCTTTGAACTATTTTTCAAGTTAATAACACAATGCAGTGATACACAAATCACAGCTTATTTTATATAACTTTTTGAATATTTCACTTTTCCAGTAGAATTGTTTCTCTATACCTGGAGTGCACTTATAATAGGTATTCTTATAAATGATGCTGAGTATATTGCCTTATAAATTTTGTCACATTCAGCAAAATCATTAATATTTTACAAGGATTATACCATTAAAAACATACTTTCATGGAATGAAAAGGTTATGAAAATGAAATGTCACACACTATGATTCTGCCTTAAAGATCCTAGTCGTTTACACAGCACTCTAGAATGGTAGTATAAAAGAGAACAGTCTTTCTTTTTGATAGGTTTCATTCAGGAGCCAGAGTTTCACATTTCATGCAGCATGTTATGTATGGAAATCACTTGGAAAAGGTCACCATCTATCCTAGTCAGTGCTTGCTTAATTAGGCACTGTAATATGCTTTAAGCAATGCTGTTTGAAAGGAATTCAAGGAAAGACAAGAAACCCTAATGACAATGTCAACTGGTTTTTATTTAGGTACATCAGACACGTGCACATGCCTGCATGCGTGCTTGACAATGGATACAAATTGTACGTACAACCACTACATCACAGAAAAAGAAGTTTTAAACACCTGCTTCTTTGCTGTTGTAATATATGGGGGAAGCGTTGGGTTGAAATACGTACACTACAAAACTGAATGGAAAACTCCTTTTAGTTAGAATTATGTCCAGCTTAACTGAAAAATACAATAGCAAATATGCCTAGTTTGAACTTGAGTACCAGAGAGAAGCATCAGTCTGAATGTGTGAGACATGTCGACATAATTGCTGAATATTGGAGCAAATTATTTCAGCTTAATGTTTCAGTCAATGAGTGTTATAAAAGGTACAGGTTCATACAAACTAAGGACAAAAGAAGCCACAAGCATTTTAAACTCTATTCTGTAACTTCACTTTGGAAAAGTTGTTTGACCTGAAACATGCCAAATTATTCAGAAAACTGCACAGGATGTTTTTGGAAAGCCTGAAGAGAAGTCATCTTCTTTTTTTTTGCAGTGGAAAATTATATTTCTTTGAACTTTGGAGGTTAAGAATTTTTATTCTTTGCTTTGCTTTTATTATCTTTTCAATCTGTTGGGTTTTGTTCATACCTGTATAGGCATCAGACCATCAGCTTTATGTGATGTTGCAATACAGTTTGTTTGTTTGTTTGGTTGGTTTTTTAAATTTGATTTCAGATATTTACTGGTATAGGAAGGCCACTCTGGAAGACCATTTTATGACTAATTGATTTAATTGTCAGAAGGAATGTTCTGGTATGTAGCTTTTTTCATGGCTTTGTTCCTGATACACTGACTTTTTCCCTTGATGGTAGCTATCTCACTGATGGATGCTTCCATTCTCCAAGTATAATTAACTCTGAGTTCTGCTGAGTTCCTTACAAGCATTCAAGTCAAAAAGTATCATTTAGGTGAATGAGTAAAATTGTAGTGTCAATTTTAAACTTAAACCTTTTTTGTAGTTTCAGCTCTTTAAGATATACTAACATTTCGAATGTAATGAATGCCTTTGTGCATATACGGAGAGGTTTTTTTATTCAGTGGCGGCTTTTCACTGTTTTGGACACATCCCTCTCTTGTATGTCTGCATAATGTAAACCTGAATATATTTAGGTTGCACATGGGCCATTCTGAGATATTCTGAATGGACAGTCAGGGAAACTACTGTTCAAGCCACACATCTGAAGCTCTTTCCCAGCGTTGTGATGAAGGTAAAACCTTGTCAGATAGTACGAATTATGAAAATTGAACGCTTTAAAACAGGTTCAATATTCACAAGCCTTTGAAACCGATCTCCACAGTGTGCTTTAGGGTGAGGTGGGCATTTTTATCCCCAAAGCAGGTCATGCAAGGCTATGCAGGAGCTATATGGCTAAAATGGGAGCGGCTGCTCCTCAGAAGTTGCTCAGGTTGGTACTGTTATTGAGAGTCACAATGAAGGTCAGAGTTTTGTCTTCAGTCAGTTCAGAATTACTGGTGGGTGAAGAAGTCTTCACCCTTCAAGCATGGAAGAGGCCATGAACAGACGGAACCTTTTATTGGCATCTCCTTCCCATGATCAACAGTTTAGAGTGAGGTGCACAGGCAACAAGGCCAGGAGGAGCTGGTAGGCAGGATCCCACAGGAATCCTGTGTGTCTTCCATTAATATTTAATAATGGAAGAATGGCCAAGAAACATTTCAAATTCACCAGACAGATAGGAAATTTTAGTTAATTCCTTCTTTGCTGGAATTTGTTTTTCAGCTAGCATTATGCATTTTCTGAGATTTAAAATTACATGCTTTGGAAGAGTGAGATTTTTAAAGTTTCTTTTATTATACTTTGCTGCATTCATTTCTCACTCTTGTTTCCACCATATTTGTGACAGTGAGATCCCAAGTTCCTATCTGGGTTCCTTGAATTGACAGTTTGCATTTATATTTAGGTGCTGCTGTGGAGATAGCCCAGTTTTTGAAAACACTGAATGCAGTATATTTATTTATACAGGGAGCTTCCTGGGAACTGTGGCTCAGTGCCTGTCCTTAGGACCTCAAGGAAGAGTTCAAACAATTCTTTTTTTTAGCCCTTCTGTATCTATACTAGCTTGAGAGGTTATTTCCCTCCCTCTTGGTTTTCACCGCGCCTCTCTGGAAGCAGTGCCTTGTTTAAATTTATAGGGAAAGTTGAATATATCAATTGCTTGTTTTTCCTAATCACTTAATTAAAGATTTTAATATTAACTTGCAGAATTTCAATAGAATTTATTTGCAACTCAATTCTTTTGGACTGAAGTGAACCCAACAGATACAAGATAGAAGAAACACTCAATGCAGCTCTATTGACCCAGTCTAAGATGATGATCCAAGATCCTGCAGTCCAGGAGGAGCTTTGCCCACAGTTCAGTCAATTCTGTGACAGGCATGGAAGCCTTCTGCAAAGCCTCCCAGATTTATATTGTATCTGAAGGGGATTTTGTCTGATATTGAACAAGGTAATACGTTAAAAATATGGACCAATATACTAAAGCACAGTTTGACATGGAGGCACACCAAAAATCAGATCAGGCAGATGGCAAACTCAAAAAAGGAATTTATTTTTAACTGGTGATAAAACAAGAATGGAATGTGTTCTTAACCAAAATCACTTTATGCTCTGACAAACATTAAACCACAGGTTCAGGATAATAAGTGGAATTCAATTACTACACGACTCAGGGGATCCTCAGACTTTGGAATGATGATTCAAAATGGGCTATAATCATGTATAGTCACCTATAAGATGAGGACTCTCCACCTCGAGGAGTTTCCTTGGGAGACATCCCAACCCAAGGGGAGAGTCCCTGACTGCACATCCGCTGCTCCAAGGAGGACTGACTCAAAATGATCCCCTGGCAGGGCTCCATTTGTACCCTAGGTCAACCCTGATCTGCCGTCATATATGGTCAATGGTCTAGAACCTTCTCTTGACTGAGGCGTTTCATTGGCTAAGGGTCCTGTCTGTCGACCGGGGGGCCCTGCCTTTCCTGTCCCCTGACTGAAGTGTGTACATGACCCACCATGTGTGGTCCAGTGGGTGAGAAGTTTCTGGTATCATTGCACGGGGGGCAGATGGTGTGTGTGTGCACCTGCCACACAGTCCTAATTGGAACTGAAGCTAAGGAACTAGAAAGAGTAGCTGAATTGTGCATGTTTCAAATTTAGATATTCTGTGCTCTGTTAGTAGCGCTTCAAATTATCTCAAGTGTATTCAAAATATCATCCTTTTTTTTTAATCCAGGGGATCATCTGATGTACTTAATTTCTGGATGTCTCTATAGCCCAGTTAGTTGAGGTATAGAATGGCTCTCAAAACTTCCAGAGTAGAGCACACAGCCTCTGAAGTCACTAGATTGCTTAACTGTGAGTCAGCAACAGCTTTACTGAGGCTACTTTAGCTCAGCTATAATTCTTGGAGCATCTGGGAACACTAAAAATAAATTTGTTTTTTTCTAACGGAATGAACCAAACATACGTTTTATGTGAAAACACCCACAACAGTTTGAAAAATATGATTCATTTTCTTATAAACAGAAGTGTAAAAATTTAAAATGAAAATGTCAGACATCAGATCTAGAAAGATGTCTTCCTATTTAAATAAGCTGCAAGTCCAATGCAAAGCACACCAAAACTTGTATCAATCCTTAAAAAGTGCTAGTGAGAGCTGAATGCCAAATAGCTTCCCAGGAGGCACGTTATGCTAATCACTATGGCAATCAGTTATTTATCATTCTCGCAGACATGTATTTCCCATTTACGCTAACAGGGTGGTTGATTGGATTTTGTTCATTAAATGGGCAGAGTCAAAACTGGTCTTATAAACTGCTGTTCAAGTTAATTAGTGAGTATGTGTGTACTCAGAAGCAGAAAACTAAGTTTTAAAATTATAACCTACATCAATCAGGCATCTTTTCTACATTATGCCAAAATCATTCCACTTAGTGTATTCAGCATAAAAGAGAAGGTAAAAATGCTGCATTTTCATTTCCCCCATTCTCTGATGGTCTGACAGTAAATGTGATGGTGTTACTCATAAAAGAGTAAGAACAGATATTTCCTTTTGCTGTGCTATCTTACCTAAAACTCTCCCAGACTCTGTGTCTAACCTAAGAAACAGTGCAAGGACAGGAAGGTCATCAGTAGAGTTTTGTGTTCATTCTTTTACAGTATTTAGCTGATTAGTTATTAGCAGGTAACAAAGATGGCCTGGAAGCACTGCCATGAGGTTACAACCTGAACGGTAATAGCTATTTAAAGGCAATCAGTGGTGGAAATGCTGGACTTCAATTCTGGAGATACAGTTTCAGGTCCTACATTTTATGTCCATGTGGGAGGGGTGGTTTCATTATCCTGGGTATGTTCACAAGTTTCCTGTGCATAGTTGCGATTGTCCCTTTGTAAAACAGAGGCAGATGTACCTTTTCTCCTGTCTACTGCAGCTGATATAAAGATCCAGCTGAGGATTTCACGGATCTCAAGTGCCTTTTCTTTCTAACTTGTGTCACATGTCTGGGAGTGGATTTGATTGCTTTGGCTCTGGGAATAGGCGGTATTCTGAAACAGTATCTTTTCGATATCGGAGCTTTCTGTGTGAATAGTTCAGTATTCATTGGACAGATAAAATAGGATCTTTAACTTTGAGTTTAAAGCACTTGGGTTCCACAGTTTCCAAAGAGGAAGAGGAGGAGGTTTGGGAGTCAGTCTTTCAGAGACCTTTTTAGTGCTTTGTCCATTGCACAGGAGAGAACAACGGGAGAGAAAGTTGGGGTGTGATAGGTTCTTATCCATTGCCCACTTGTCTCCGAACTGAGGAGTCCTAGTCCTTTTAGCATCTCCCCAGGCATCAGGTGTTCTAGATGATACCCTTGATCATTTCAGTTGGTTTTCTTTTTGCTATTTCTATTATGTCCTTTTTGAGCTATGGAGACTTCAAATGCACACAGTACTGGCACTGTGATAAAACCAAAGTTTTGTCTTGCAGAAAAGTGTTGTTTCATCTTGCTCTCATAACCTTCCTGATGATACCCAAGTTTTACATTCTAGCAGCTGCTATATGGTGAGCCACGAGTTTCTGAGTCCCTTTGAGATTATTCCAAGTCCCCTTTCCTGAGTTTCACCTGTCAGTTCCCCACTCAGCATGAGGTTAGCACAGATTAGATTTTCTTCACATTTATTGACATTGAAACATACTTGCTGTCTTTTTCCTCCCTCACTCTGTTTTGTGCAGTCCCTCTGGAGTGCTTCAACATTATCTGCCATTTAATCATCTAAAAGGGCTTAGCATCATCATAATTTTGAGATTTAGCTGTCCAAAGGAGATATAAGGTGGCCCGATGTCTCTCACCTTACTCTGAGCTCTGTAAAACTGGCAGCATCAACCACAAAACAGACAGAGAGCTTGTTGCTCTGTTTTGCTGGCTGGCATTCCTCCTCTATTGCATCTTGCCAAAAGCCTTGTGAAAAGTTGTTATGGCACTGCAGGTCCAACTCTACCGAAATTCAACAAATTAAGGTGGGGGTGCAGAGGAACAGGCCTCCCGCTCCCCCTCATCATCTGGATGGAGAGGGTTATGTGAGTCACATAGTTTCATTTTGGATTTGGCTTGTTTTCTGGTCTATACAAAAAGACCTACTGGCTTTTGCGGCTTTCTCCTCCCCCCTCCCCCCACCGCTTAT
>NW_009624752.1:0-2742 GCF_000690535.1 Cariama cristata | reverse complement strand
ATGCCTCACCACCTCACTGCAGTTCATGAAGGTAAATATTTCCTTGGTGGAGGAAATTGTGGGAGTAGCTATGCCTTCAGCAAACAGAGCGTGTTTGCCAGTACGCTGTAACACCAAGGTTTAAGGTGCTGCAGATGTGCTGAAGGACTTTCAGTGTTGTAGCTCTTAACAAATCAGAAACTTTCAAAACTCTACCATTCTGCAAAGCAAACTTGCAGAGATCCAGCAATATTCAAGCCATTTATGATCCAGAAATCTGATGAAGTTTTGCCACTGCAACCCTGTTTCTCATGCTGCAATAATACATTCAGTCAGCAACCTGCCAGCTTTATCACCTGCATTTAATGGTCAAAGCTTTTGTGAAGAGCATTAAAGACTGGTATTTTCTTTTGTGGGTACTCTGGGTACTCAAATGCTTTTTTCATGAGAAATTTGTAGTGATGAAATTCCTTTCACTTCTTATTCAAAAGCTATGGGATTAGCTTCTGTTCCCCTGAGAAAGAAAGTGTTGACAGATAGCAACCCAACACAGTGGAAACTTAGTTTAGTTTTTTTGGATAATCTAGTACAATCATTCTCAGATGGGGAAAAATGCTTCCTCTCCTGTACGTTTGGAAGGGGAAAGGCTTACCCTTTCAGATGTCT
Organism: Cariama cristata; assembly: GCF_000690535.1. Lineage (NCBI taxonomy): Eukaryota > Metazoa > Chordata > Aves > Cariamiformes > Cariamidae > Cariama > Cariama cristata. The sequence goes on along the minus strand of NW_009624752.1, from coordinate 2,097 downwards.
TGTTGGAAGGCAAACTGTTAGATCAAGAGGTTGGGTGAACTTCAGGTCATCCTTGTGGGGAACTGTGCCTGTGGATTTCCTTCTCCTTTTGCCTCTCCTCCCACCCCACTCCATACACAGACATACCCTTTTGCACTTTGTTGCAGGACAGGGCAGGAGGAGGATGAAGGGGCTGCCCAGGGACTTGTAGGCAGGGTGAAGCGCTGCTTTTGAATCTCTGTAACCAGGGTAGGAGAGACACTCAGTGTACTGTGGGTCATTTATTTTTTCCTAATAGGACTTAAAATAAATGTAATATAAATAGAAAACATCAACAATTTGCTTTTGAGTCTTCTCCATGTTAGAAAAGAATTAATACCAGACCTGCACATTGCCTCTACTGATTGTCTGACAGCCCACGTAATATAATCTAGGGGTCACAGCAGAGTGGGCATTCAGTGTTTTCACCTGAAGCACACATGAAATGTCTTAATTTGACCAAACATACGTATAAAATATCATGACCTAGAATGACTCTTTCTAAAGTAATGATAAATTTGGGCGTATACATTACTCAAGAATAAGGGATTGAGTTATAAAAAACCTAAGCTTCTTTTGTAAGTCAGTCAGTCGTTCCACATGGTGAAGTTTTAAAGGAATATCAGAAGGACTACCCTGTTTTACTACCCTGCCTTAAAAAGTCCCTGTTGTAGAAGATAAGAGATGGTGTCATTATGAAATGGAAATGCTTGCTCAATCAGGCATCAGAGCAATGCAGCTTAGAGTAGAATTGTACTTGCTAAAGCTTTGACCCAGATATGCTTCAAATACTTTCAATATCCCTTTATTCACATGTTTTCTGTTACTGAAAGGAACTTGATGCATTTTCCCATTTTATTTTCTGTACAAAAATCAAAATATGCTGAATAGCTTTGTTTGGGATTAACACATATAGTGCCTGCCTTTGCTATTCATCTTGATAACTGTGTCTTTCAGGAAGACTCTCTTATGCTTTTATTCTGTATTTTTTTTTTAGAATTGATGAGTTTGAGCTTAAAAGTGAGAAAAATAAAAAAACATACCAAAAAGGAGGGTATTTTTCTCTAGCCAGACATATATATTTCATCATAGTAAAAAAATTAACCAAAGGGTATCACAGATTTCTTTACCAGTTTCTGCTGATTACTAGATAGGTTTCTTATAGAAGCTGGGGTGCTTAGTTAATGGTCTGACAGCAGAAAAGGAGCACAGGAAGGAAGAATAGCTGTACATCTACACATCTGTGCCTGTTTGCTTAAGCAGCTGACCCCTGTAAAAAGTAATGTGAATATTGAAACTGCTAGTGTACAATTTTCCATAGATTTTTCTTCAAGGTTTGTGAGTCTTTAATATACATACACTATCATTATCTTGTTTAAAGTATTAAAAAAATGAACCACACTAAAGTCGAAGTAAGTGCTCAGAGCTGGCTTTACTGGAATTGAGAGAAAAGTCTTAAAGCAAACTCAGGACCTGTATTTTTGGAAGCAGCCTGCGTGTAGGCATGCTTAGGGAGGCTGTAATAGCCTAAAGCCAACTAACCTATTGTAATAAAACGCTGTTCATTTTCTCTTATCCTTGACATTGTTTTACTCAAAAGCATGGGAAATGCAGGCCTGTCAGCCTGACCTCGGTATTGGGGAAGGTGATGGAACAAATCATCCTGAGTGAGATCACAAGGCATGTGCAGGACAATCAGGGGATCAGGCCCAGCCAGCATGGGTTCATGAAAGGCAAGTCCTGCTTGACCAACCTGGTCTCCTTCTGTGACCAGGTGACCTGCCTGGTGGATGTGGTCTAACTAGACTTTAGCAAGGCCTTTGACGCTGTCTCCCATGGAATTCTCCTGGAGAAGCTGGCAGCTCACGGCTTGGACAGATGTACCCTTCGCTGGGTGAAAAACTGGCTGCTGGTGAATGGAGTTAAATCCAGTTGGCGGCCGGTCACCAGTGGTGTTCCCCAGGGCTCAGTTTTGGGGCCAGTTCTGTTTAACATCTTCATCGATGATCTGGATGAGGGGATCGAGTGCACCCTGAGTCAGTTTTCAGACGACACCGATCTGGGTGGGAGAGTTGATCT